>NC_090650.1:420292448-420502448 GCF_040937935.1 Hyperolius riggenbachi
AACAAGGAGCTATAGCGGGGAGAGAGAGCAAGTGAATCAATTTATGTCTGGTAAAGATAGGGCAATCCCCACGTAGTAGGGGCTTACCTAAAGTGTCCACCTGTCGGTCCTGGGCGCCATATAAGGCTGCACGAGCGGCGGCGTCCATTATGTAGTGGAAATGCACGCAGAGAGGGAGTCCCAATGAGGTCACTTGGGGGCGTGGCCGGGGACTACGCGCGTCACGCTGCAAGGACGCGCCCCGTACGGGGATGCTCGGGAGGCATAGTGGTAGGCGTGGCGGAGGACGTATGCGTCCGGACAGGGGGCGTGGCGTACATACGTACGCGTCAAGCCCTGGGAGGGGACTATATCCGGAGGCGTAGGGCTGGCCATATGTGTCCGGGTTGTGGGCGTGGCGCAACTACGTGTGCCACACGCCCAGGGGGGAGGTCGCATGGGCGCCCGGCCGTGCTGTAGAGCACGAAGTACATGCCGGCGGCCATTTTGGGGGAGTCCTGTGTATTCAAACATACACCACCATATAGGACTGGCGGCGGTATGGCATTTCCTCACTCACGACGGGGACATGCCCCCGAAACAGAAAGTATTCCTCATACAAGCTATATCTTTTATACTCAGCCATAACTTCTTTCAATTTATGGGGACCATATTCTTACAGAAGAGGGGAACGGCCATGGGAGCGAGCTTCGCACCCAGCTACGCGAACCTGACCATGGGTCTTTTGGAACTATTATTGTTGGGGCCCTCCAACCCGTTCATTGGAAACATCGTTTACTACAGGAGGTACATCGACGATTTGATCTTGATATGGCAAGGAGAAACCGCCTCTATCCATGACTTCAAGGACTACCTCAATAACAACGATTGGGGGATAACCTTCACCTCTAATTCTAGTGACTTTCAGATAGAATACCTAGATGTGGTTTTGTACCATGAAAATCAAAGAATCAAGTCAAAAAACTTTTTTAAATCTGTGGACTCGAATTCCTATATTGATTACAGAAGTAACCACTACAAGGCATGGAAAACAAACATCCCCTATGGGCAATTTCGGCGAATCCGAAAAAATTGCACTGATGTCGAGACTTATGATGTCCAAGCTGGAGTCTTATCCAGAAAATTCAAGGAGAGAAACTTCCCAAAGGGAGTAATAAAGGACGCCAAGAGCAAAGCCAGAACCCTAAATCGCAGAGACCTTCTAAAAACAACAACTAAGCGGGATATACAGACACAAAAAGAACCCAACTTTATTACCCGGTTTTCAAACCAACACAATGTAATAAGAAATGTGCTTAAAAAACATTGGCCACTCCTGCTGAAAGACCCCTACCTGAAGAGCGAGCTGACAGAAAGACCTAAATGTGTCTTTCGTAGAGCGAAAAATTTAAAGGCACAGCTAGCCCCCAGTAGAATTAAGAAAATGGTGGAAGCAAAAAATACAAGTAACGGCAACCAGGGGGAGATATTGAGTTGCGACCACCCGAGATGTCTATGTTGTAAGTGGATTCGGAGGGGTGAACATGGTTTTCATTCTACCACTACAGGAGAGAATTTCCCAATTGAACAAACCATGAACTGCAGTACGGACTTTGTCATATATCTTATAACTTGTCCCTGTGGCCTGCAATATGTGGGCCGCACGACCCAACAATTAAGGACAAGGTGGGGCCAACACAGGCGGAATATCGAGAATGGTTACATGAAACACGGCCTCTCAAGGCACTACAAACTTCAGCACGGACAAACTATAGATGGGACCAGTATCTGTCCCATTGAACACATCCCCAGCGACACCCATGATAGACATGCAAGACTTAGAAGAAGAGAGATGTACTGGGTTTTTCGGTTGAATACTCTACAACCCGAGGGTCTAAACATATGTTTGGAACATAATATGTAATTAGACCACAGCAGTCCCCAAATATGATAAAGGAATTAACCTGAGGCATCCTTCGGTTCCCACAGTCCCCCATATCCCCTCATCCTTCCCCTCCCCCTCCCCCTCCCCACCTCCCAACCCCTCCCCTTTCCCCCCCCCCTCCCTGTTTCCCTCCCCCCCTTTCCCTCCCCCAAAAAAAACCCTCCCTCCCCCCTATCTTCCTCCCCCCCCTCCCCCTCCCCACCTATTCCTTCCCTCCTCCTTCCCCCCCCCCTCCCCCCCTCCCCTGTACTTGGGACCATTTTTATCCCCCCTATTAGAAATCTATATATCCACTTATCCTCCCCCTAAAATATGTCCCCCTTAACAGTAGGAACTCCCAACTAATCCTCCGATACAAGAACTACACTTCGCCACCCGGGACGATCCGGGCCGCAGCTATCCACTAGGACTTACAGGTCAAAGCTTAGATGTACAGCCTGTATGGAGCCAATCTGTTTTCCAGTATATATCTATATGGACTAGATATACATAAGATGCACAGTTGATTGCCTTGGCGAATAGCTAAGAAAACGATTTAGCCCTGTAATTGTATCTTGAACATATAAATGGATTTTGTCCGATTGCTATGATCTGTTGATCAAATACTGTAATATATTCTAATTGTTTTATACTCCATAAATGTACCTAGTCCAGTGCGCAACTTAGCCCAGAGTTTATTGGTCATATGTCACGTCGGCCACTTTGGCCTGTGTTAGCATGCATTCTTTTTATGTCTATTTATGCCCTTATAGTGCTTTCCCCTCACACACTTACAAGAATGACCTTCGGGTCATCCTTTGTGCTCTATGGCACGCTACTGTCCTTCCCCATAATGGCAGCCCCCACACGCCTTCTTCAAAATGGCCCCCGGATCTCCACTTGTGCTCTATTGCACATGGAGATCCCTTCCCATAATGGTTTCCCTCACAGGACTCCCCCAAAATGGCCGCCGGCATGTACTTCGTGCTCTACAGCACGGCCGGGCGCCCATGCGACCTCCCCCCTGGGCGTGTGGCACACGTAGTTGCGCCACGCCCACAACCCGGACACATATGGCCAGCCCTACGCCTCCGGATATAGTCCCCTCCCAGGGCTTGACGCGTACGTATGTACGCCACGCCCCCTGTCCGGACGCATACGTCCTCCGCCACGCCTACCACTATGCCTCCCGAGCATCCCCGTACGGGGCGCGTCCTTGCAGCGTGACGCGCGTAGTCCCCGGCCACGCCCCCAAGTGACCTCATTGGGACTCCCTCTCTGCGTGCATTTCCACTACATAATGGACGCCGCCGCTCGTGCAGCCTTATATGGCGCCCAGGACCGACAGGTGGACACTTTAGGTAAGCCCTACTACGTGGGGATTGCCCTATCTTTACCAGACATAAATTGATTCACTTGCTCTCTCTCCCCGCTATAGCTCCTTGTTAATTGCACCCTGGGGGTTGTGTGATTTTATATAAGTTCCTCCTTATGTCCATACACTTTTCCTTCCCCCTCCTTAGGCCCGGCGGATGCTATCCCCTGTGTTTGCATGTATAATCTATGGGGCCTGAGATAGTATACATCTTGGCTACCCAGATTCCCGAACAAAAATTTTTTTTTATATACTTTTATATATTTTATATGTTTTATTGATATGACCCAATGCAGGCCCATACGTGCCCCAGGAGTTTACCTGGTGTATGCTCCAGTGGGCACATGTGTACGTCGTAGTGCTCACATGTTGTGTGAGTGACACATATTATGCTTTTGAATTTATGTAATAGTTATTATGAGGACCCGTGTTTTGATCTTATACACTATCTGTCATATTATGTTTGCATTATGATGTATCTTATATGCTATGAATTATTTTTCTATGTTTTTAATACTATCCACTGATTGGAATACTATTGTATAAGGTTTTTAGTCGTATGTTTGTCCTGACTGTGGCCATATTATATCCTAAGGCACACCTACAGACCTGAGGAAGCGGCTTGGCCGCGAAACGCGTTGTCATTTGTGCCCAAATAAAGCTTGAAAAACTACTATTACTACTGTACGTATGAGTTTCTACTGATACAAGGTAGGAAAGTTAAATACCTTATTCTGATTATAAGAATTATAGTCATAAGTCCACGGGCGCCTCCTACTCTTCTCTCAGTTCATCCTACCCCTGTCTAGGGGCATGCACACCTGGAAGGCCCGTTCCAGTGGCACTTTTTTCTGTGGAGTTGCGACCTACCACGCTACTAGAAGCAAGGCCGAGTGAGGACGGTACTTCCTCACACGCGATCAAAAGTGGTTGCATATATAGCAACCTAAACTTTGTGAGTATATTTCCTCCCACGTGCACATATACTCTGGTGCCTCGTTGATAATACACTAGATCGGGCTCCCGGTCTCTCTGTGTCTTTTTTGTCTTTTACAAAGAACCCATTCTGTGGTCATGACATCACACTGTGGGAGGGGTTTCACCACAATATCAGCCATACAGACCCCCCTGATGATCGGTTTGAGAAAAGGTAACTATTTCTCATAGGGAAGGGGGTATCAGCTACTGAAGTTCAATCCTGGATTACAGCTCCTCTTTAATATTGACAGCCATCTTTAGGCGATCCCAGTAGTACTCTGTGGTTCTGATATTTGGCAATTGGCAGCACCGCCAGTCTCCACACACAGAACAGAGGTAGAAAACGTCCTGACATTCGTTATATTGACAGTGAAAGATCAACAGACATTATCTCCGGAGGTGTGCATGAGATCCCAGGAAAACGTCTATTAATCGTGCCTGATGTTTATCATTGTGCTTAGTTCACAGAGAGCCCAGAACATTAAACATATTTTCTATAATTGCTTCCTTTGATCCTAAATATAACACCTTTCAT
Source organism: Hyperolius riggenbachi (assembly GCF_040937935.1). Classification (NCBI taxonomy): domain Eukaryota; kingdom Metazoa; phylum Chordata; class Amphibia; order Anura; family Hyperoliidae; genus Hyperolius; species Hyperolius riggenbachi. The sequence goes on from NC_090650.1 coordinate 420,297,240, forward strand.
GGCAGCGAAGGGTTATCTTTGCTTTTATTCTACTTATCTTTGGCTGATACAGTCAACATTTCTCCGCTTGGAATCTTTCAACAGGCTAAGTAGGCGAGAAGCTGCTGTAATATATAGATATCCACCTGCCCATTCCTACTATAACTGTTCTCTCTTAAAGAGGAACTCCAGTGAAGATAATGTAATACAAAAAGTGCTTCAATTGTACAATAATTATGTATAAATGATTTAGTCAGTGTTTGCCCATTGTAAAATCTTTTAAATCCCTGATTTACATTCTGACATTTACCACATGGTGACATTTTTACTGCTGGCAGGTGATGTAGCTGCTGCTTGCTTTTTTGGCAGTTGGAAACAGCTGTAAACAGTTATTTCCCACAATGCAACAAGGTTCACAGACAGGAAACTGCCAGGACTATGGTCCTCAGAGTTTCTTGTGGGAGGGGTTTCACCACAATATCAGCCATACAGACCCCCTGATGACCTGTTTGTGAAAAGGAATAGATTTCTCATGTAAAAGGGGGTATCAGCTACTGATTGGGATGAAGTTCAATTCTTGGTCACGGTTTTTCTTTAAAGCAGCAGAGACAGCCGTACCATACCAGGGGAAAAATTATAAGTAGATAAATACGTTTTTCTTTCAGCGAATTTTATATAGTTCCAGGTGTTTTCCAATTTTACTGCCTCTGACTGAAGCCAATCCTGGTGCCATTTCCTCCCTTACTCTTTTTTTTTCTCCTGCCTGAAATGGTGTATGCATTGCCAGACCTCCTTCCCACTGAGCTCTGTACTGAAACCTTCACTGTCATATCTAATTTGCTTTGTAAACACATGTGACCAGCAGCTTCTGCAGAGGGGTGAGGTGTATCTACCTTCTTCTGTCACACTGAACTGCCCTCAGCCAATCAGTGAGGAGCAGGAATGTGGGAGGGAAGATAACAAGCTTCCCTCTCCCCGGCAATGTAACAGAAAGGAGCCAGGCTGACTGAGATAAGATTGATTACAGCAGAAACATTTATGATTATATTGGAATGCTTGTAATGCAGATTACGTGTAGACTACATAATAAACACAGAGCAGTGGGTAAATGGAATTTGATTTTATAGCCGACAATCCGGCTTTAAAGGAAACCTAAACCAAAGTTTAAAAAAAAAAGAGTTTTACTTACCTGGGGCTTCTACAAGCCCCCTGCAACCACCCTGTGCCCGCGTCATCCTGGAACAATCCTCCGGTCTCCCGCACCGGCTAAGTTTAGTTTTCCCCCAACTTGCCAGTTGATGGCCACTGCGTTTGCGCAGCCCAGGCACTTCCTCGTTCACGCTCCCGCCGCAGGCAGCGTCCTGCACATGCACAGTACGAGATTTCTGCATACTGCGGTTCACTTTAAAGGCAACCGAACACCAAGAATACATTTTTTTAAATTGCACCTCCCCATAAGGGAGTATGTAGAAGCTTTCCAGAGGCGCCAATAGAATAAAAGTCACTTAAACGAGCTTAAAACCGATGGGGCAGTGGTGGGCCTATCCCATCCATGCGGACAAAGCAAACAAAGGAAGGACTGTGGCATCAACAGTCAAACAACAATTTATTTATACTACACAGTAAAAATAGGCAACGCGTTTCACGGGCTCAATCCCGCTTCATCCGGCCAATCAAAAAGGAGCATACAGCTAATCAGCATCAAAACCACACTAAGCGCCTCTGTAGTATCCATATTCATATGGGATCCGCTAGGGAGAGTGCACAGGTGCTGCATTTTCAATTTCACAGCGAAGTCGCTCATTTGCCGCTATGCATGCTGGAAGATGTAGTCCATGTATATAAGTACAGAGATGTTCTCTAGTGATGATCGTAATCAGATCATCACGATTACGCAAACATTTTCGCAATTTCGCCTATACATATTTATGATTTGTACATTTAATTGATTTTGTAGTCAATCGTAATTTCGCATAAAATTTCCTCGTAATTCTCATGTAATTTCTTGCCGAATTTGGCAGTGAATAGCAAAGCTCCCATATATGCTATTGCTACCAAAACTGCTACATATGTTAAGGAGAATGGTAGGTACAACTCAAAAAAAGAATTTTTCAAAAAGACCTCGTAGTTTATGAGAAAATCATTTTTAAAAATGCAAAAAAAAAAAAATGTTTTTTAAACTCAGAAAAATGACAATTTAAAAACCATTTTTCTTTGCATTTTTAAAATCAATTATTTCAAAAACTACGAGGTCTTTTTGAAAAAAAAATTTGGGACTTGTACCTATTATTCTCCTTAACATATGTAGCAATGTTGGTGTCAATAGCATATATGGGGGCTTTGCTATTAACCACTAAAGTCGGCACAAAATTATGCGAAATTATGAAATATTACTATTACATACAAAATTAATTACGATTTTCCCTGAAATTTCACATTAGGATTACGATGCGTAATTGCGAATTTCGGTGTGAAATTTCGGCCCACCACTGATGTTCTCACATCCACGGACTACATCTCCCGCCATCCATTGCAGCCAGCGAGGGACTTTTCCGGGAACTTGAAAATGTGGCACCTCCAGTTTCTCCCTGGAGAATATGGCGAGTCCCATGTGGACAGAGAGACAGAGGAGCAGCATCCAGTAAGTAAGTAATGATGCTTCACCAAACAGCACACTCCCTTATGGGGAGGATTATTTTGACCCTGGGATTTGGGGGGTTTAATGACATCGTTCTGCCGTGGGAATGCGGTGTTTTAGCACTGCTGATATTGCTGAAGATAAATGTCAAATTAAAAGAGGATTTTTAGAAGGCGTCAGACTCTCTTTAAAAGTAGGTATGATTACATTATACTGTCTCCTTATTCTATTCCTTTTTTATTAATGTGCTCATTATTATTCTGACCCCTGATTTAGTGCTTCTTTTTACAGTACCCCCTATTATAATGTGCTCTCTATTATACTTCCCCCAGGATGGGGGAAAATGCCAGGAGGAACCCCTGCAGAGTACTCAAGGAACTCTGGTTGAGATAGCCAGTTCTACAATGTAACAAGTGTTTCTTCTTTCCTGTGGTACTTAATCTCTCACTTGAACATGTACCTGCATGGCTGGATGTTTCCAGACCACTAGGGCTCAATTTAAGGAAAGGGTAAAGGCCTGGAGAATTGTTGGCCAATGGAACTTTACATAAAAGAGAAAACATGTATATGTTACCACTGGAAGGGGCTACACATGAGATGGCGGGGGGAGGGGGGCAAGTCTGCCCCAATCACCAACAGACCGTTGACCATCTCGTCAATCGAAGACCTGCTACGCCGAGCTGCAATGACAACAACAAAAGATAACACATCCTAACTGAAACAGCAAAAGAAAAAATGCTTGGACAACCCAAGCAATAACCCACAAAATAACCCAGTTTAAGAGGAGGGAGGGTGGGGCGCGCTGCCAGGAACTTCCTCCTACTGGCTAGAGCCACCCACTCCCTATACTGCTTCCTGTCCCAAGGAACCTCTCAAACCTCCCATAATGCCCAATCTAACCACCCCTCCCACTTCCTAACTCCCCCCTTCAGCCCTACACTACCCTACATCCCCAACTTGTGGGGAACAAAGATGGATTAGGATGTAATGGGGCCCTAGGCAAGGTAGTAGATTTGGCCCCCCTTTTGATCCTCTTGGTAAACCGAAGTAAAGAACAGTCAAAGGAGATGGCAGGTGGGCCTCTTGACACCTGCTATGAACCAAGCACCTGCCTAGGTTGCCTGGTGGATGATCCTGCTCTGGTGGGAAACAAACCCACCCCCTCAAGACTTGCACCCCCCATCACAGCAGTCCTCCCCCAGCCTTTGCATTTGTCAGACCTAGCTTGAGGAAGTGGTGTAGGGATCGCCGTAGCGACTGCTATGGGGCCCGTTGTGAGTGAATGGTGGCGATAAGGGGGTCTGTAGCAGGCCCTTTGAGGTGCAGAGTAGTATGGGTGGAGCACAGGGGAAAACTCACCTCTCTATAGGTGGGCTACGTGGTAAGATAGGGCTCCCTAATCATAGAGATTGGGACATCTGGAGATGGTAGATTGAATTATAATGGTGGCCCCTCTAACTACCTATACTGCGGCTGATTTTGCCATTTTGGGGGGGCGGGGGGGGGGCAGAAATTTTGCCATGGGTCCAAAATATTTCTAGCTACGCCTCTGGCTTAAGGACAACTTTGTAAGTATGAGAGGTTTGTAACATGAGCAATTTGAAGTAGAGATCTAGCTGTAATAAAAATAGGGTACTTACGTACTATCCCGTCTGGAAAGTTTGAAAGCTTTTTGTTAAAGCTCTGTTTGATCCCCTAGCCAGATCTAACCGTATTTGGAAAGCTGAAAGTCCCGAGTCATTGTGATGCCCCATTCCCAAGTTAGGGGGGGGGGGGTTTGGTGGCCGGGTGTCCCCTGCACTTTGCTGCAGAGTGCACAGTGGAATTGAGTTTCTTGCCCATGATAAGACAGAGAGGAGATGAGGGTGCATAGCTGCGCTGCTCCTTCATCTGTAATGAGAGACCCAGGGCCAGGGGCGGCGCCAGGGGGGTGCAAGAGCACCCCCTAGAATTGTCCAAGCACCCCCAAAGCACCCCCTGGAGTGAACTGACTTCAGGCGTCTAAAAGACGCCAAGTCAGTTCACACAGCGGCAGCACGGAGCAGCAGGCAGGGCTACGGTAAGATGGCCGCCCGGAGCCCTGTTCTGCAGACTTCGAGTCTGCAGTGCATGGCTTCGGGCGGCCATTTTACCGTAGCCCTGCTCTCTGCATGCAGGCAGGAAGTCTCGTCGTGACGTCGGGAAGGAAGAGGATCGTGGGCGCGCGGGCGCTGCGCGCCACAATGAGGTCGGGAAAGAAGGTCTTCTGGCTGGCTGTAGGTGAGTAAATGGGTTTTTCTTTTCTTTTTCAGGTGATGCTGATTGTGCATATTGGGGTCATATCTGCTACGGATTGTGCATATTGGGGTCATATCTGCTACGGATTGTGCATATTGGGGTCATTTCTGCTACCGATTGTGCATATTGGGGTCATATCTGCTACGGATTGTGCATATTGGGGTCATTTCTGCTACCGATTGTGCATATTGGGGTCATTTCTGCTACCGATTGTGCATATTGGGGTCATTTCTGCTACCGATTGTGCATATTGGGGTCATTTCTGCTACCGATTGTGCATATTGGGGTCATATCTGCTACCGATTGTGCATATTGGGGTCATATCTGCTACCGATTGTGCATATTGGGGTCATATCTGCTACCGATTGTGCATATTGGGGTCATATCTGCTACCGATTGTGCATATTGGGGCCATATCTGATAACGATTGTGCATATTGGGACCATATCTGCCACCGATTGTGCATATTGGGACCATATCTGCCACCGATTGTGCATATTGGGACCATATCTGCCACCGATTGTGCATATTGGGACCATATCTGCCACCGATTGTGCATATTGGGACCATATCTGCTACCGATTGTGCATATTGGGACCATATCTGCTACCGATTGTGCATATTGGGACCATATCTGCTACCGATTGTGCATATTGGGACCATATCTGCTACCGATTGTGCATATTGGGACCATATCTGCTACCGATTGTGCATATTGGGTCCATATCTGCTACCGATTGTGCATATTGGGGCCATATCTGCTACCGATTGTGCATATTGGGGTCATATCTGCTACCGATTGTGCATATTGGGGTCATATCTGCTACCGATTGTGCATATTGGGGTCATATCTGCTACCGATTGTGCATATTGGAGCCATATCTGATAACGATTGTGCATATTGGGGTCATTGGACGTGTTTTTTGTTAAAATCTGCTCACATTACGTGTATTTTCTTGAGAAAACCTGCACAATTATGTGAATTTTCTGGGAAAAGGGTCACCAAAACTTGGGCCCTCTGTCTTTGCGTTGCACTTTTAAAGGGAACCCGAGGTGAGAATAATATTGAGGCTGCCATATTTATCTCCCTTTAAGCAATACCAGTTGCCTGGCTGCCGTGCTGGTCCTCTGCCTCTTATTCTTTCAACCATAGACCCTGAACAAGCATGCAGCAGGTCAGGGGTTTCTGACAATATTGTCAGAACTGACAAGATTAGCTGCATGGCTTGTTTCTGGTGTAATTCAGTTCACTACTACAGCCAAATAGATCAGCAGGGCTGCCAGGCAACTAGTATTGTTTAAAAGGAAATAAATATGGCAGCCACCATATCACTCTCACCCTGGGTTCACTTTAAATTACAGTTAGCCCCGCCCTCATCCGGTCATGAGCACGCCCATTTTTTCGCGCGCCGCAGGTTGTGGCCACACCCATTTTTTGCCGCGGCGCGCAGGTCGTCAGCTCCCCCGGAAATTGGTCCAGCACCTGCATAGCACCCCCTAAAAAAATTTCCTGGAGCCGCCACTGCCCAGGGCACTTGACATAAGTATTGAAGACATAGATTTATGCTGCGAAGGAAGAAGAAGATCTACCAGGTGTGCTGCTTATCATCATGTCGGGTTTGTCCCATACTTATGTAATTGCACTTTCTGAAGCCAAGTTCAGGGAACACCCCTCCTTCTAAACCCCATAACTTGGGAACTGAGCATCATACCGACTGTGGACCCGGTGCAACAGAAAGTCAGATCTGGTCAGATCTTCCTGGGGGAGCAAACTTTAACAAAAAGCTGCCAAACTTTCCAGACGGGATAATACATAAGTACCAAAAGTAGTTAGCCAACGCCACTCAGAATCAATATCCTGATTGAAACACCCCTTTACAATGGATCAGTACCATCTGAAGCATCTGCTAGTGTGTGCCAGACATCCATGATAAAAACAATTCCAGAACAAGCGTGTGATGATAAGTCCTCCTACACAAACCTCTCCCAGACGAGCGTGGAAACGTAACCTTTGTCCGGAACATAATATGATAGTAGCCTCAGTGCAGGTTGAGTAGCTGTGGAATGTGGATCTTGGGACAGTTTAATTTACTAAATGACTTTCCTCCTTGTGATCTGGTCAAACCATTTGCAGAGTTTACATTTCGGGTGCCTGTTCCCTTTTTATCTTTCTCTAATTTGTCTGTAGAACTTCCCCCCCTTCGGTGAGGGAGTTCTCCAGTTTCAGCGCTCAAAGCCACTTCTTCTGTAAAGGGAGAGGAGCAGGGGGATCCCAGATAGATAAAACAGCTGGACTTTGTACAAAAGACGTCAAGGAGTCAGGTGACACCATCGCCTCTCTTTTACCAGGCTTCCTGATGGTTAGATATTAGCTCAAATTATGGCCCCTTGGTCTTCCTTTCCATTACACAATAGGCCAGGGCTTAGTGTTATTTGGAAAAAGTATGTGGGAAAACTAATTTGCGCCAGCAAATATGGGGGACTGCTGGTTATGGTAGGTAATGTGGGAATTGTATTGAATTCATTCATTCAGTATCTCACAGAAGTAGTACGCCTTTTACATCTTTGTAAATATTTTATGACATCTATATGGGACAACAATGAAGATATATCGCTTTGATACAATGTAAAGTAGTCAGTGTACAGTATGACAATGTAAACTTGATGTCCCATCAAAATAACTCATCACTCAGCCATTAAGGGAACCTTGAGCAGGACCCGAAAAAAGGCAAAGTGAACTTACCTGGAGCTTACTCCAACTCCTCATAGTCCGACCGTGAGGTCCCTCAGCGTCCCCTGAGCTTCCTCTGTTCCTCTGCTGGTGGCTCCATCAGCCTGCCGCACTGGAAGTTACTCCGTGCGCCCATCGCCATGAGTGTTCTGCGCACATGTAATTCATTCTTTCAAGAACCACGCATGGTGACAGGTGTGCAAGCAAGATGGGCAGGCAAGTGAGATGGGCACACGGAGAGGGCTGCACATGCGCAGTTGCCTGGCTAACGGAGCCACCAGCGGAAGAACAGAGGGAGCCCAGAGGACGCCGAGGGACCTCACGGACTACAAGAGGCCTTTAATGTCTAAGTTGCTGGCAACATTCCTAAGAAAGGAATGCCAAAATTGTACGCAAAGCTTTTGTGTGCCCACTAGAGCTTTTGTGTGCCCACCATTATTTTCCAGCACTGCCTTAACTCTTGTAGGTCACTAGAGCTTCCCAGGATGCTGGTATCCTCTTCCACTCCTCCATGATGAAGCTGGTGGATGTTAGAGACCTTGCGCACCTCCACCTTCTGTTTGAGGGTTCCCGACAGATGCTCAGAAGGGTTGGTTCTGAAGACATGCTAAGACCCTAGACTTCGCCCTCCATGAACCTACAAACCCTGTGCTAACTACACCACAACTATACTGGCTGGCCCAGCTTTTACTTCTCTCTTACTTTCCTTGCCTGTCATAGGTAGCTACAGGTGCTCCTTAGCATTAGGTAGCCAGAAGTACCTTTAATATTAATTAGCTAGTGGTTCCCCCATCTAAAGAGAGATTTCCTCAGTGGAATGCAGAGAGCTGGGTGAGTAACCTCTCCTTTACACTACTCTTGAGACTATGCATAGAGAGGAAGGGAGGCGCTCGGAGAGGGGAGTGAGCCACCTTTCCATCACCAGGCGCCTGTAGGCACATGCCTACAGTGCCTTATGGTAAATCTGGCCCTGCGGGGGAGCAGCCACTGCGACTGCATTGAGGCTCAGAGCTGTAAGGGGGCCCCAACTACTACTTTACTCCCTGTAATATAGGGGTCCACCCTTCAGATCAGGCGTTGTTGTGACTACACTTGTTATAGGTGTGAAGAATATGTACCACTAAAATACGGTGTACCTCAGGGCGCAATATTATCCCCTTTACTTTTCACCATATGCATGCTGCCACTTGGAGAAATCATACAAAAATATGGCCTGACATATCATTGCTATGCTGATGACACCCAGCTATATGTGTCATTCAAACCTGGCATCACAGACCCTACTCCACAAATAAACTCATGCTTAGCTGAGCTTCAGGAGTGGATGAATATAAATTGGCTAAAACTTAATGCTGACAAAACTGAGGTTCTTGTTATCGGGGGCCAGGGCTCAACAGCAAAGCAGCCCCAGTCTCAACCAACACCGCTAAAGATAGGGAGCTCAGACCTAAACAACTCAGACTGTGTGCGCAGCCTGGGAGTACTGATTGATGGGAAATTAAGCTTCAGGAATCAAATCTCAGCTGTTGTGAAACATTCCTTCTTTCACCTAAGGAATATTGCAAGGATTAAACACCTAATTCCTTCAGAGGATCTTCCAACCCTAGTCCATGCCTTCGTCACATCAAGGTTAGACTACTGCAACGCCCTCTACACAGGCCTGCATAAGAAAGACTTGCGCCGCCTGCAATTAGTACAGAATGCCGCCGCAAGGCTGTTAACGAGCCAACCCCGCCATTGCCACATAACACCAACCCTGAGCTCACTCCACTGGCTACCGATAAAATGGAGAATTCTGTTTAAGATTGGCTTACTGACATTCAAATCCTTGCACAATCTGAGCCCTGGATACCTGAAGGACTTGTTGCAACTGCATCACACCCCCCACAATCCTAGATCAAAAGGACGCAACACCATGGTCACCCCCAGAGTCCACCTCAAAACCTTTGGAGACAGATCCTTTTGTCATGCTGCCCCTACACTTTGGAACTCCCTGCCACACTCAATCAGGACAGCTCCATCCCTGGAAGCATTTAAGTCTAAACTGAAAACCTACCTCTTTAGTCTGGCATTCATGAACATCTGACTATCTCCTCTGTAACACAACCCAGCCTGCAACCCTGTATTAATCTAAGACACAACTATGCGCTTTGAGTCCTATGGGAGAAAAGCGCTTTACAAATGTTATTGTATTGTATTGTATATTGTACTGAAGAATATGATGGCTACACGTGTTTTATGACCCTTGCAAGATGGGGACCTCTAGACTTTTTGCTACCCCCAGGCAATTGTGGCAATACTCCATACCGCACAAATTAAAAGCAGCAGTGACCTCACATATGCATAACTACTTAACCATATATAAAGGCAGCAAACCCCGAACTTGCACACACGCTGCTGCAATGCTGGCCTAATTGTTGTCACACAACTGCAGACACATTTTGGAGCCCATAATGCAATGCAAAGCCCCCCATACTTAGTTACATAGTTATTATGGTTGAAAAAAGACATACAGTACGTCCATCGAGTTCAACCAGTACAAAGTACAACACCAGCCTGCTCCCTCACATATCCCTGTTGATCCAGAGGAAGGCATGGTCCAATTAGCCCCAAAAGGGAAAAATTCCTTCCCGACTTCAGATGGCAATCAGATAAAAAATCCCTAGATCAAAATCATTAGGCATTACCTAGTAATTGTAGCCATGGATGTCTTTCAACGCAAGGAAAGCATCTAAGCCCCCTTTAAATGCAGATATAGAGTTTGCCATACTTTATTTTCTCCATTCGCACCAGGACGGGAGCTGTAAGTCAAGATTATTGTCACAGGCAACGCCAACTGCAAGGACACAGGGGGGTCGCCTTACTGGTGGGCTTAAAACTTTTTTGTTCCACACTCCGTTGATGTCCCCACGCTTCCCTGACAGACCTCAAGATCCGTACGACCACACAGCATCACCAGGGACTGATGCATGTTTGTTCGGGCGTGAAGTGACACCTCCGTTCCTGTCCAGAACGATCCCCGGGTTTAAAGTCCACCAGTAAGGCCACTCAATGGAGCCCCCTTGTTGCCTTGCGGCTGGTATTGGCGGTGACTATAGTCTTTCAGGTACTGTGCTGGCAGCTCGGTGTCACCCTCTACATGTCGCCGCCCTGAATCATGTGATTCAGGCTGCTTCCTGGTAGGGCCGGCCTTGTGGGGGTCCATAGCTCAGTAGCCAAACCACAGCTGTCCACAAATCTAGTTTCTTTTTCTTGAGAGGGTTAACAATGTCCAAATCCTGTTACTTACGCCGCTTATACCTAAATCACTTCATCAAATGATGTATTTCCTCTGTCTGGCACTTCCACTGCTCCTGCTGGTTGGATATTTATCACGTCTTCAAATTCTTGCAGAGCAAACTTGGCATTTTTTTGTATTTTTTCCCCCTTAATAGAGGAGGAATCCTACCAGGCAAAGGAACAACAGCAGCATTTAATTCTGAGGTGACCACATCATCTCGGTGTGCTTCAGTTAATTGCCAGTTTTCTCCCCTCCGCTGATAGAGCCTTTGTTCCTTCACAAGAGCTTAATTGCTGGTTGGTCTCGCAGACACAATGCGTACGACGCCGCTGACATTTCCTTGAATCTCCGGATCTGGCAGTGAACGCCGCTGGGTTGTGTTCAGTTATTTTCTGGTGTTAGATATTTCTGAGGCAGCTTTCCAAAGGCTCGAGCGCAGGCCAAACAGAGGATTCCAGGAAAAGTCACGGCCAAAGCTGCTTACTGATGTTGTTGTTGGGGGGGAACCGTTTTGCTAATTGTGAAGCTGGCCAGCTGGATCCCAACGGTCTAACTGGTAAATCTCTTGGTAGTTTATTATTCAGTGTAATTTGCCTTCTTAAAACAGAAGGTATTTGCGATAATTCAGCTTTAAGTGAGCGACTGTGGTTACCCACAATGCATCACTACTGATTATGCAAATTATCTGTTCATGCCCCTGAAGCCAGGCTTACATCCAGAACCACTGGTGTATATTAAGCCTGTATCTATCCCATAGAGCCATTTCAATCCCTGCCATGTAGAGATGGCCGGAACGTTTCCCAGCAAACTTCCGAGGTTCGTGAACTTTTCCGGAAGTTCGGTTCGCCCCCATAGTGCATCATGAGGGTCAACTTTGACCCTCTACATCACAGTCAGCAGGCACATTGTAGCCAATCAGGCTACACTCACTCCTGGAGCCACTCCCCCCCTTATAAAAGGCAGGCAGTGTCAGGCTTTGGACTCACTCGTATGCCTGCAGTAATTAGAGAAGGGAAAGCTGCTGCGAACTCTCATAGGGAAAGCTTAGTTAGGCTCTTGTAGGCTTGTTAGCTTGCTCCTTGCTGATTCTTATTGCTAAAATAGCACCCTTCAACAGCTCTTTTGAGAGCTAATCTTGTTCTTGTGATCTATTTTTTTTGTGTGTGTGTGTGGCCCACTGACACTTGTGTTGCATAGACAGCCTTAGTAATTCCTAGTGTGTGTGCCACTGCCAGGCCCAGCACATTCAGTGACTACCTGTGTGTGCGACAGGTGCACATTGTAATACCCATCACTGCTTATACCTACTACCTGTTTTTCACTTCTGTGCAACCACCTACGTACGTGAGCACACGCAGCGTCACTGTGCCTGTCCGGTACCTGTCTGTGTGTGACAGGTGCACATTTGTAATACCAGTCATTGCATAATTGTTCACAGTACCTGTGTGACCACACACTGTGTAATATACCACTCCGAGCATACCTGTTAACTGCACCTGTGTGACAGCTGCACATTGTATTGTAATACCAGTCACTGCATACCTTTCACTGCATCTGTAACTGCACATTGTATTATACTTGGCAGTCAGTGCATACCTTTCACTTGAATGAATGGCAGTCTTGCCCTCAATAACAGATTCTTGTTACAGATAGTAAAGTCGATTCGGGTCCTATACAGCAGGACCTCGAAAGTCCTCCTGTATTGTTATTTTTTGTCACTACCTCGGGACTTGCATGCCATGCCTGCTGCCTTCCTTGGATGTATGGTGGTAGCCATTTCTCAGGCTCCAACTCCGGACCGGAATCGAACCCTGACTCCCCGGCCGTACGCTTTCTTTAACAATGGTAGAGAAAGAACCATCGACCGTATGAGCAGCGATGGACTACTGGGTGCGCAGGCTTGACCTGTGGCCAGAGCTGTCACAATTTGCCATCCAACTTCTGTCTTGCTCTGCCTCAAACGTCCTGTCAGAAAGGACCTTCAGCGCAGCTGGAGGCATTGTCACTGAGAAGAGAAGTCGCCTAAGTCACAAAAGTGTTCAGTACCTGACCTTTATCAAAATGAATGAGGCATGGATCCCGGGGGGCTACTGCCCGCCCGACGACTAAGTCAGTCCCCGCACACAGCATCTCTGCCTGCACGCCGTGTGACTGCCTGCCCCAAGACTAAGTCAGTCCCCACACACAGCATCTCTGCCTGCAGGCCGCTTGCCTTCTCCACCACCACCAACAGGGTCCAGGACTCCAGGCGGATTCCTGAATTTGCTATACTAATTTTTCTGGTGCGTGTACATGCCTGCCTAATTTTTCTGGCTGCACTGCAACTGCAACAACAAAACAAAAGGCATGTGCATGTGCCAATTCCCCTTTGTGATCATTACCTTGCCGCGGTGAAGGGGCTTGCGTATCACAATGAAGCAATGACCGCCGGCTATATGAGTGTCTCGGGGGGGGGGGGGGGGGGGCACCACGAAGATAATAAGGTCATTGCTTCATTGTGGTCAGACCAAATTTGATCAGTTGGACCGTCACTGTTGTTCTATCATTGAGCTACCACAGCCCAGCGACCATATGGGCTTGAACACCGACATGGCCTGCACTCTCGCCATGGTGCGCACCAGTCCAGCACGGCAGTCACTACACAAACAGCTGTTTGCGGTGCGTTACACAGTGAGTTTGGTGTGTCAGTGTGAAGCAGTACTCTAATTACACTCCCTGATTGATGTATACACATGCAAGATGTTTTAAAGCACTTTAGGCCTCCAATTTAGCATGCAATGTGATTTCTGCCCTTAAAGAGACACTGAAGCGAAAAAAAATATGATATAGTGAATTGATTGTGTACTATGAATAATTACTAGAAGATTAGCAGCAAAGAAAATATTCTCATACTTTTATTTTCAGGTATATAGTGTTTTTTCTAACATTGCATCATTCTATAATATGTGCAGATTACACAACACTCAGCATTCAAAATGAGTCTTTCAGAGCAGTCTGTGAAGTAATGACCTCTCCTCTGCCAGAGGAAAAGTAAACAGTCCAGGAACAATTGAGATAATAAAAGATAACAGCCCTCTCCATGACTAACTTAGTCGGAGAGCTTAATGGCTTGTTTGCATAGAGATAACAACTGGAGTTTCTCAACTCTTCCTGTACTGGAAACAATTAGACTGATGTAACTGATCTTAATGTTTTATTACTTAAGGCCCATACACACGTCGGATTTTAGCGAACGACCCGTCGTTTGAACGTTCCGTCGTTCAGATGTTTTCGCGTCAAATCCGACGTGTGTACAGACTATCGTTCGGGTGATAAGACTGGTTACCAGCGATCCGCCCGGCGGATCGTTGGTAACCAGTCTTATCACCCGAACGATAGTCTGTACACACGTCGGATTTGACGCGAAAACGTCTAAACGACGGAACGTTCAAACGACGGGTCGTTCGCTAAAATCCGACGTGTGTATGGGCCTTTAGCTGTACTACACATACAAATCATAATATCATAATTTTTTTTTCGCTTCAGTGTCTCTTTAAAACGCTGCTTTGCGTCACATCCAGATTTTTCCCCGGGACTTTGGGCATGTATCCCACTCCGCCATGCCCCCCTCCAGGTGTTAGACCCCTTGAAACATCCTTTCCATCACTTTTGTGGCCAGCATAAGTGTTTCTAGTTTTCAAAGTTCGCCTCCCCATTGAAGTCTATTGCGGTTCGCGAACCCAAAATCGGAGGTTCGGGCCATCTTTTCTGGCATGCACTGAGGAGGACCAAACAGGATGTCTGCATGTTGGATTGATGTGACTCTGTAAATTTTATAAGCTATAGGCTTACTATACACCAGCGGTTCTGGATGTAAGCCTGGCTTCAGGGGCGTAAAGTGATATTTTGCATATTCAGTAGTAATGCATTGTGGGAGACCACAGTCGCTCACATAAAGAGCAACTCCAGTGAAAATAATGTAATAAAAAAGTGCTTAAAAGTGCTTAATTTTACAATAATTGTGTATAAATGATTTAGTTAGTGTTTGCCCATTGTAAAATCTTTCCTCTCCCTGATTTACATACTGACATTTACCACAGGGTGAAATTTTTACTGCTGGCAGGTGATGTCACTGGAAGGAGATGCTGCTTGCTTGGCAGTTTTTGGCAGTTGTAAACAGCTGTTATTTCCCACAATGCAACAAGACTCCCACAGTGTGATGTCAGGACCATGGTCATGACATCACACTGTGGGAGGGGTTTCACCACAATATCAGTCATACAGACCCCCCTGATGATCCATTTATGAAAAGGAAAAGATTTCTCATGGGAAAGGGGGTATCAGCTACTGACTGGGATGAAGTTAAATTCTTGGCTACGGTTTCTCTTTAAGGGCTCGTTTCCACTATCGCGAATCCGCATGCGTCCAACGCATGCGGATTCGCACATGTAATGAAAGTGGATGGGCCTGTTTCCACTGTAGCGTTGTTGAGTTGCGTTTTTTTCAGCGGTGAAAAAATGCACAAAAGAGGCTCAGAATTCGCCTGCGAGTGGAATGCATGCGAATCGCCGCTAATGTATTTAATAGGAAATTCGCATGCTGCTTTGGTATGCGAAATTTCATGCGAATTCGCATGAAATCAATGGAAAAGCACACCGGCATTGCCATGGTTAAATTCGTATACATCGTCATCCATGCGAATTTTCATGCGAATTCGCACGAAAATTCGCATACACATACATGCGAAATTCGCATCTGCATGCGAATTTTGCCGCAGCGATTTCACAACACAATAGTGGAAACAAGCCCTTAGATGATTCCTAGCCCCTATCTATGTCCTCCTTTCATAGTGGAATTGCTCTTTGGTTAAAGAAAAAAAATGTACATCATAGACAAAAAAAATGTTTTTGTATTGTAATGCTATAATGCTATAAAAATACCTTACCCATCCAGATTTCTGCCAGTTACAATTTTCTAGACACTCTTCCATGTTCCATGCCAGTTACAATTTTCTAGACATGCTTCCATGTTGCCATGACAACAATACAATTGTTTGGTGTAATAGCTCCAAATTTTTATTTTTTGCACTCTGCTTTCTCTACCTAGTGTGTCTCATTGATATAGGCAGGCAGACCACATCTAACGAGATATTAAAATATGTTGGTTCGCAGCCCATATCCAGAGCCTGTCCAGTTCAATCCACTTTCAGGGCTTGTTCACACTGCAGGTGTTATCAGGTTTTTTCATCCGCTTGTGGTTTTTAAAAACGCCCCCCGACCGCGTGGCCAATGCATGTCTATGAGAAGGTGCATATCAGCACGGGTCGTGCGCGGTGCGGCTAGGAAAGCTGTGTGTGTTCCATTTTTGGGGCAATTCCGCCTCAATGGAAGGTATAGGAAAATCGGCGAACGCATATAAAAACGCGCAATAAGGCAATTGCGCTCGCGTTTTTACGAATAAATACATTGTATTTATTCTTTTCCAGGTCAAAGAGTTCACTTCCTGACTTGCATCGGGGAGTGAATGACAAAACCGCTCAGAAAAAACGCTTAGAAAACCGCTAAGCACAAAAACGAATCGCCCACCCAAGCTCCGGGAATCAGAAAAAAAAGGACACCTCAAAAACAGCCCAATGCGGACGGACACGCGAATGGAACGCAATGTGAACATGGCCTCAGTGTCTCTGAGCCACTTGCGGAGACAGACACCAAAGCAATGAGGGGAACAGCTTTTTAAGCGATGTGAGGAAATCTTTGCATCATGTGTTCTCTGAGATCAGTGGCATAACTACAAAGCGTGGGGCCCCCTAGCAAAACTTTGATGTGGCCCCACAATGCTCACACCCTTTCCCTTGCCTCCCCTTGGTGACCTTCACAGTAGTGTTGTCCGGATCATGAACGATTCGGATCTTTGATCTGAATCTCTTTTGTGAGTCGAATCATCCGAATCATCAAAATGAGTGATTCGGATCACAAAGGGGGCGGGGCCAGGAGTGGCACGCCCCCTCTCAGCAGGCAGCGGGGTCCTGGAAGCAGAGCAGAGATGGATCGCTCTGTTGGAGGGGAGCCAGGGACAGGTAGATGAGAGAGAGAGGGGACATCGGTGCCACTGCCAGATATGTGTAGAGCACACATACTGGCTATAATGTGCTGCTCATTACAGGCTGTCTGTTCCGTAGTTGTGCACAGTGAACAAATGGGAAACTTTTGGCTCAGCTCAGTAACTTTGTAGACAGCGTGCTGGGCTAGAAGGGCAGGCACTGTGATTGCTGTGCAATATGATCCTGAGCCTCCTGCACTGCTCTAAACAGCTGCACTTCACTTCTGGGAATGCTTTGGGGAATGCTTTCTTTCACTGTGCGACGTTTGCATTCAAAGTATACAGATGAACATATAGGTGAAATATGTAAAGCATATGATTGCAGCATGTGGGTATTGTGTGCAAACATTTCTGCTCTCTGCTCGTCCCTCCTCCCTTCTCTGTCCACTCCCTGCCCGTCTCTGTCCACCATCTCCCCTTCTTTGTCTGTCCACCCCCCTCCCCTTCTCTGTCCACCACAGGGAAAGTCCTGTCCTGCTAGTCATTTCACCCCCGAATGCTTCCCTAGTAAAATGATCCGATATTCAGATCAAAGATCCGGATCTTTTCAATGATCCGATTCGAATCATCCGAATCATTGAAAAGATCCGAACCTCCCATCTCTACCTCACAGCCCGGGCGGCCGGGCCCCATCTCACAAGGGTCATAAAACAAGTGTGGACATCATCATCTTCACACTCATAACAAGTGTAGCCACGAAACACCTGATCTGAAGGATGGACCCTTTTATTGGAGGTGGTGAAGTAGTACTAGTATGAGTCCCATTGCAGCTCTGGGCCCCCTGCAGTTTTGCCCCTGGACTGAGTGACTGCATGACTGTCCTGCAGGGAAACGTTTTATTTATTTTTGTCACATCATCTCCAGAAGTCGGGTTTCCTGCTCTCCTCCCAAGTTTTGGCACAGAACTGACAGTTCTCCTGACACAGAACACCTTCATAAAGTCCCTAAAAGTTTCCTGCTAAGCTCAAGCTTGGATGGACACCATAAGCAAACTCCCTTCCATTAGTGTGTAATAATATATCCACTGCTACTGGAGGGAAAAACTCCCTACTCAGAAGAAGATACAGGTGATCGGACAGCAATGCTTAATTCACAAATAAAAAAAATATCAGCATGATTTTATTGTAGGAGTTAGTTAGTGATGCTCATAATGGACGATTTCGACTTTGAGCAACTTAGACAACATTTTTCTGGAGGATTCCCATTGGTCTGTTAATGGACCAATGGGGAGCCTCGGAGGGATATTTGATCACTTCCCCTCCCCCAGGACGGGTAACTACGCCCCTGCAAATTCCCTCTTCCCCCTTGCAGGGACGTAGCTACCCACCGCGCACTCCCGCTACACCCCCCCCCCCCCTGCGCTCTGGCGCTCATTATCGCCGCCGATCATTAGATGGGAGATGAATGAATGGGAACGCAGAATGAATGTTCGCAGGCAACAAAGAAATGCCGCAATCATTTGCTTACTTATGACGGAACCCATGCACGCATTACTTCCTATTTAGCGTACTATAGAGATGCGATAATCAATTTTACATTATTTTGTTCAATAGATTTTTATTGAAAATTTTTTAACGTATAACATACAACGATATCTGATTATGAACGGCCGTGTCAAAGTAGCTATTGCAAAGAAAATAAGATGTTAAGCCGCATCTACACGCGTAGATGCGGCCGCGATGCTCCTTATCAATCGAGCCGCCGATGCGGCTCGATTGATAAGATCCGACAGGATGGATCTCCGCACTGCCGATTCCCTGCTCGATCCCCGCGAGGGGACAATGGCAGGGAATCGTGCGGGAGATAAGCGGCGCCGGCGGGGACGAGCAGGCACGAGCGGGGAATAGAATGCGGCGCACGCGCGGCGAGCGGGGACGCGGCGGGCACGCGGAAGAGGCGATCTGGCGGCTAATCGAGCCGCCGGATCGCTGCAATGTCCCCTGGTGTAGATGGGGCTTTAGGAGGAGAAGATAACATTCGCCGCCTGTAAAGTATGGAGAGAGTAGTATCATTCCAACATTGGTAAAACAGTATGTAAAGTCGCATAGATTTATACCTATTACAAGGAGAAACTATACCCTGTTCTAGATGTTCTCTAGAAACTACAATGGGCCATATGCAATTCTCTTTTTCACCTGAGTTTTCTCCTAGGAGATAATTTTTAGTCTTTTATTTTAAATAACTTTCCAGTACTTTTCAACTAAAAAAGTACCAAAAAGTTGCTTAAAAAGTACTATCAAAATTATTTTCAGCATGTTCTTGCTTGCTGGGGGCTTAAAAGACATTTTATCGACAAGTTTAAAAATATCACCTGGGAGAAAACTCAGGTGAAAAAGTGAATTGCATATTCTTGAGAATGACAAGAGAGAAAGAAGAAAGAATCAGCAATAGAGAACAACCAGAAATACCTAAAGTTAAGTGAACTTATATACTGGAAAAAGTAGACAACTCTAAACCTTTGTCCTAACCTAGTGCTAGGCTGACTCAGGTAGGTAGTGAATTAGAACCTGCCAACCAGGGGGAAAGAGGGGAGGGGAAATACAAAGTCAAGCTCTATTTGATTTTTTTTATTATTAGTAGGAAAAAGAGCCTAGTGATCAAAATTAGGGATCAACTGGACCTGAAGTTCTGGAGGGGGATTGGAGGAGGCTAATCACTCAGTGTATATGATGTGTGAAATGTGGACCAATGTATTGAAAAGAGGTCCATTGCATTGCCTGGATTTTGTCTGCTATATAAGAGACGTTCCATTTCTAAAGTGAAAGTGATATATGATTTTAATTGGGAGAAGGAAGGCAATGTTGTGCTTCCCCAATTGGACAGGATAAGCTGTCTAGCAGCACAGATAGTGTGTGTGTGTAATACATAACCTATGGGAGATAGGAAAATGTTCTAATCCTATCAGGAATAAACCAAGTTGGTGCCTGTAAAACATGAGAAATTAATTCAGAAATTAGTTTCTAAAATGGTTTGATTCATTGGCATTCCCACAGGATAAGGATATGAAGTAAGGTTAATACAGTTTAAATTAATACATTACCTCCCACACTATCCCATAATTCTCCAATTTTTATTTTTTGTATTAAAAAAAAAATTACATAAATAGTTACCTTAGGGACTGATTTTTTTTAATATGTATGTCAAGAGGGTGTGTTACTGTTAATTTTGAAGCTGTGAGCTTGTAAATAGCAACGGACGCAAAACTGAAAAAAATGCACCTTATTTCCAAATAAAATATGGGCACCATACATTGTACTAGGGAAATATTTTAAATGTTGTAATAACAAATGGGCAAATAAAATGTGTGGGTTTTATTTACGGTAACATATATTATTTTGGAAAACAAAAGTTTGCTTTCTTAAAACAGAAAGAATTTGCGATAATTCAGGTTGGAGTGAGCTTGAGATGTCTCCCAGTGCATCACTGCTGAAATATGCAAATCAACCATTGTTGCCCTTAGAAGCTAAACACATTGTTATTTTAAAACTATAATGGTTGAAGACTGAGAAATAATGATTTTTTTAAATTTTTTTGTTACTTTTCCTGTTAAAATGCAGTTGGAATAAATGGATTGATAATTCTTAGCAAAAAGTACCCCCCAAAGAAAGCCTAATTGGTGGCGAAAGAAACAAGATATAGATTGTTTTGTTGTGATAAGTAGTAATAAAGTTATAGGCAAATGGAATGGCGCTGACAGGTGAAAATTGCTCTGGTTTTTTAAGGGAAAAAACCCTTGGAGGTGAAGTGGTTAAAGATGCTTAGCTCCCAGCAATACTTAGTATAGCTGAGAGCTGCAGGGGAGCGGCGTGTGTGGCAAGTCTTGCGGCGTGTGCGCGGTAATCTTCAATCGAGGTCTTGTTGAGAGGATATTGGTGTGGGATCATTTCCGAGGATATTAGCATAAGAAACATTAATTAAAGGTAAGTATTCATTGTTAATTTAGACTATTAAAGGACTTTACTCGTCACCATGTTTTTATTTCACTTTAACTCTTTGTGGAAATGTACCCCTATACTCATTTCACTTGTGAAGGGGGGGCATCTGGGGAGCCCCTTCTTAAAGGGTACTCCCAGATACCACCATGAACTTCCCCTAGCGCGTTATTGGCCCCTACCTCCTCCAGAGCCAAGCCTCCCCCCTCTTCCAGAGCCATGGACCATGAGGGCTGGTATAGTTTAGGTTTTAATTTCCCACACTCTGAACAAAAAAATGTTATTAGTCCAAAAAATATGTAGAGTGGTCAGGGATCATTATACAGCCATATTACGGCTATATTGCGATCCCTGGACAAATGGCCGTTGAAATTTTCATTATAAATCAACATTGCTCAAAGTACTTAATATTGCAGAGTCTTAATCAAAATTTCAAGTACTTATGAGTCCAATTTCATGTACACTCGTAATCAGCATCCGTAATTCCTCTCAATTACGAATGCCAATTACGAACTCAAAATTGCAATTACCGGCCGGTAATTAGTGCTACTTGTAATTTCGACCTCGGTAAGAGTAACGCAATAGTTAATATTAAGATTCAGTTCTGAAAAAAATAATAATAATTCTGAAGAATGATAGATAACATTCCACACTTAAAGAGTATCTCCAGTCAAAATTAGCTTATTATTAATGTAATTTATTTTTCCCATGAGGCTAAGTTCACAGTGGGACGTTAAAGTCGCACGTTAAAACAGCATTTAACGCAGAATAACTCACTGCAATGAAAAATCAATGCCCCATTCACAGTGCACACGTTACGTTAGTGACTAACGCTGCACGTTAAGTAAAAGTACTGCATGCAGTGCGTTATACACGTTATTAGCTGCGTTGGACTGTTTGCACATGCTCAGTAATGACTTGGATGTATACTTTTCATTGCCTGTATTTTTTACTGTATCTGCTGTATGTGACGGTAACGCTGCGTTGCCACTTTTTGGGCGCGTTGCGTTGTAAGCTTGCGGTGCGACTTTAACGTGGCATCAAAACGCAACGTCCCACTGTGAATCTAGCCTAATGGATCGGTGATGATACAGGTGAATAACTCACCCATTCGCTAAGAAATTATCATTCATCTTAAACACCGCCCCCGTTGAAAAAAAAAAAAACACACCATGGCGGTTTTTGCCCAAAGCCTGATAGGCTGCAACTGAGGTGGGGGCGGGCCACGGCAACACAGGTGAACTCAGAGATTGGAACTTCTCAGTGAAGTTTTGGGCAACAGGGGGCGGAGTTTAAGACAAATGATCATTACACAATGAACGATGAGTTATTCAGCTGTACGATCGCCAGTCCTCTGTTTGAGACAATAAAGAGTGTATTTATAACAACCAAGAGTAACCTGAATTTCTCTGGTCTTTACAATACACGTTACCACTAATATTACACTTTATACATTTGGGCATATAGATAGATAGATAGATAGATAGATAGATAGATAGATAGATAGATAGATAGATAGATATGCAAATTTGGGGGGAACCAATTCACTTATATGTTTATTTTTGTATTTGTGGGATGTGGGAAGAAACTAGAATACCTGGAGGAAACCCACACAGGCACTGGGAGAACATACAACATACTGGGAGAACATACAAGGTCCATGTACATAGGGCCTGATTCACAAAGCGGTGATAACTCAGTTATCACGCCTAAAAGACTTTAGGCATGATAAGCTTTGCACCGCTGAGTAAGCACCGATTTGTGCTCTTTATCGCGCGCAAAGTCCCGCGCGCGCAATCGCGCAACTCCGCGCGCAGCGCCCATAGGGTTTAATGGGCGCATCGTGCGCGCTGCACCGTGCGTAAAGCTTTGCGCACGGAAAATTCACGCGAGTTTCTTCTTATCATGCCTAAACTGAGTTTAGGCGTGATAAAGGGCTTTTCACTGGCGTGCAAACACTTTGCACCGCTTTGTGAATCAGGCCCATAGCGTTCTGACACACTCACACACACTGGCAAAAGACTCAGGAGACTGAATACTTATACAGACAGCAAATGTTCAAATATTTTTTTTATTTGTAATTAAATGTCTTGCATCAGCTTGAAACTCAGCTTCTATAGCATGAAGTGTTCGCTTTAATGTGACTGGCGTAGGTGGAGCAGGGACCAGGGGTCCTTAATGCTGGTGAATTGGCCAAGTACAAAATATACTGCAGTCTGTTAAAAAAAAAAAAAAAAAAAACTCCACTTTTGTTAATGCAAGAAAGAGCTTAAAAACATAAGGGTTTTATTGCTGTCGGTGTTCCTTTTAGAGAAAGTTTCCATCTCTTATTCTCTGCAGAACCTTTGTGTATTTTTGTTGCTTTAATATAAAACCTGGTAGTTTCAGGCCAGGAAATGAGATACCGCAATAAATACTACTTGGAGATTTTAACTCTTTCTCACTCTGCAAAAAGCATATTTTCCAGCTTCCTGTCTGAACAGGAAGTAATGGCATTTCTGTAGCACTTACTATACCTCTGATTGGTTGATAAAGGTCTGCTTACATCACATGGTTTTGAGACACAAAGTAAGGGAAACTCTTTGCAATAGGTACACAAATAGTAGTAATAATAATAAGAAATGATAATGAAATAATAATAAAAAAAGTTGATAGAGATTATAAACTTTCTCCTTCCACAATGAAAATAAACTTTTGACCCACAACAACCAAGCATGCACTGTGTACAGTAAAATGCCGATAGAACATGTGACAGCGGAACGCGTTGCTGAAATATTCCGCCAATGTAAGAATGTTAGACGTAACCGCACAATGTAGGGTAAAACATGGAACGGAAGCTTGGGCTGTAATGGCACATAGTGCGTATAAACAAGCCAGCCACAAATATGCAGAAAATTGCACTACACCAGAAAAAAAGAGACAAACAGGCCGTAAACTTACACCAGCTGACACCCACGGTCTTACCAAAGACCCCCAAACCTGCTTATGTGTCTGTCTTAAGGTGGAACTACACTTATGAATGTTTCCCGCCTGTTGATATCCGGCAGATTCCATCACTCTGAATCTGCTAAAAATTGATGCCAAAAAACGATGCTTGATAGATTGATTTCCGGAAAAAGTGATGGGAATTGGTTGATCATGCCAGATGGAAGATATCGCGTGATCGGCGGCGGGTAGAGATTGAGAACACAGTGGTGGTGTCCATTCAAAAAAATGGATTTTTTTTTTATTCACAATGTGCTGATTGTCTTCCAGGAGAACAATTAACCACTTAAGGACCTAGGCTTCAAACCCCCCTAACGACCAGGCCATTTCTTGCTGAACTGGGCTGTGCAGGCTTTTCAGCCTCCTGCACAGCCCAGCTAAGAAGCATGGCGATAGGACTCCCCTCCTATTTTTGTCCCTAAGGAGACATGCTGCCAGAGGTGTCCGATCGCTGCTGCCACTTTTCTTTTTTTTTCTGCCTCATAGAGGCTCTCCCTCCCTCCGTCCCCCTCTCTCTCCTTCCTCCCTCCCCTCCGCCTACAGAAATGAACAGGACGGCGATCTGTCCTGTTCTCCTCCTCTCATAGGCATCAGCCTATGAGAGGACGGCGATCCCCGGCCAATCAAAGGCCGGTGATCGCCGATCTCGTACAGCACTGCTGGAGACCGCAGCACTGTACGCATGTAAACAGAGGGGATTTCTTTCCCCTTTTGTTTACTAACAGCCTGTTAGCCGCGATCGGCAGCTAGCAGGCTGACCAAGGAGCGGAACTCCGTGAACCGGCAGGGAACAATCGTGCATGCGCGCGGCCGTTCCCTAGGAGACCACAGTTCCCAGATCTGATGCCAATTGGCGTTAGGCAGTCCTGGAGCTGCCCCCGCGGTCACGCCCTTTGGCGTGACGCGGTCGTTAGGTAGTTAAAGCCCAACATGCTTAGCTACCAAAAGGAAAGTTGATCCTTTCCACCTCCAAACTGAGTAGTGATGAGAACAAATTTTGCATCAAATTGCGCAATTATGACGTGAATTTGTGAAATCCTAATGCGACATTTTGGGGGAAAATCGTAATTAATTTAGTCTGTAATTGTAATCATTCGTAATTTTGCGTACATTTTTGCGCTATTTTGTGCTGACTTTAGCAGTTAATAGCAAATCCCCATACATGCTATTGCCACCAAAATTGCTACATATGTTAAAGGAATACTTAAGTCATTTTAAAAAAATGACTTTTACTCACCCGGGGCTCCCCTCAGCCCCCTGCAGCTGAACGGTGTCCTCGCCGTGTCCCTCCGATGCGGCTGGTCTCACCGGCGGCCACTTCCGGTTTGGCCGTCACCGGCCGACAGGCTGTGAACGCGGCTGATTATCCGCGTCCCCGGACGCAATAGCATTGTAGAAGGCGCTATTGCGTCTGGGGACGCGGATAATCAGCCGCGTTCACAGCCTGTCGGCCGGTGACGGCCAAACCGGAAGTGGCCGCCTGGCGAGACCAGCCGCATCGGAGGGACACGGCGAGGGCACCGTTCAGCTGCAGGGGGCTGAGGGGAGCCCAAGGTGAGTAAAAGTAATTTTTTTCAAATGACTTAAGTATTCCTTTAAGGCGAATAGTGGATACAAGTGAAGTGTTAGGTTGGCCTGTGTTCTGTGTCCTCACCATTGCAGATTCTTGCTGCTACCACATTGTCCTGAACAACTAATAGCCCTGGTACATTGTTTGTCTTGCTGTTCTATTGCTGCTCTGTGTCCAGTGCACAAGTTAGCTGTTGGAGAAAGTTCTCCTGGTCCTAGTAGTGCACTGACCATAACCCAATAATCCTTCACCACCACTTCTGGCATCTAGTATCCACTACTGCCCCCTGTATAAGGCCTCAGTGCAGAATCAGTGGGTTTTTTGGTCACTTAACTGTCAGTGAACTAACTCAGCCTGACCATAGAGGCTGGAAAACTGTGATCACCCGCTCTTCCATGAACGTGTGTACAAGCACGGCGGTCACTACACACCACTACACAAAGACTGCCGCCGAGAGGACTAACATTTATGTCCTGGAAGTGTCAATTAGCAAAAACAATGATTTGCTTGCCTGACGTTATCACTAAAGCTCTTTGTGGTTGTTTGTGGTGCGTTTAATGCTGCGTTTTGTCTGTCAGTGTGATACGGGCCTAATCCTAACACTTCCTTATCGCTGTGTACGCACGCCGGACGTTTTAAAGCACTCAGTTCCACACATTTAGGAATGTACTGTGATTTCTGCCCTTTAGAGATTAAAACACGACTCTGCATCCACTACGTAATTTGTGGTGGGACTGTTGCCATGGTTCCCCCTCCGGCATGCCCTCGTCCAGGTGTTGGACCCCTTGAAACAACTTTCCCATCACTTTTGTGGCCAGAAACAGTCCCTATAGGTTTTAAAATTTGCCTGCCCATTGAAGTCTATGGCAGTTCTCCAGATTCACCTGTTCGCGAACTTTTGCGGAAATTTGCATTTGAAGTTTGCGAATAGAAACTTTGATGTTGGGGCCATCGCTAATAATAAGGCAGTAAGGTACATAACCCAACTCAAGACAAAGCTACCTAAGGTAAACACACAGCTGTGTGCAGGCTTGATCCACATACCCCTGTGCATTGTCCATTCCTATCATAGTTCCTCCTGATTCATGTAATCATGCCTTGAAAAGTTTGACTTTTGCCTAAAATCAATTTTTCAGACAGGAGGAGGTAACCTTGCCACGATATTCGCTCTTATCATCCTCCCGTTGCCTCCCTTATTGCCTCCCTTAAAGGACACCCGAGGCGAAAAAAAATTAATTAAATAACCAATTGTATCTATCTTCCTTCTCCTAAAATGACTTTTAAAGATATTCTGCAGTTTTATTTTATGTTTAAATCTACTTTATACGTTTTAACTGTTTCACTGTTTTTGCTCAATGACACATTAATTGAAGTATGCCAGAGCTAAAATCTATGAATTATTTACCCTTTTTATCTTTTTCCTGCTCTCAGAAGCCATTTTCTGCTAGGAAAGTGTTTTTTGGCTGTATTTCCTTATCAGTGATGTTTACACTGTAGTCACTTCCTGTCTGAGTCAGGACTGAGTCAGCCACTTATTTAACTCTTTCAGACAGAGAAAGAAAAAAAGGTACACAGCATAGTTATTTGTGTGCTAGGCACTGTACATACGCATGTCTATCTCATCATGTCACGTCACCTCGGGTATCTTTTAAAGTGTACCTGAAAAAAAGGGAGGCAAAACTTTTGTGCACACCTGGGGCTTCCACCAGCCCCCTCCTTGCAGATCACTCCCCCTTGCCGCCGTCCAAAGCCTCCTGGACCCTCCGGAAGCAGCCCTGTTATCTTCAGCCAGTCGGTGCAGGTGCAGTGTGGCCCAGTGCGCTCCCCCGTCTTGCTCCCGTGGCTGGGAGCGTTCTGCTCCTTTACTATTGCGCAGGTGCAGAACACTCCCGGTGACAGGGGCGCAGCTGAGGCGTGTATGAGCAGTACGCCCGACTGGCCAAGGAGAACGGGGCTGCTGTAGGAGGATCCAGGAGACTTTGGACGCCAAGGAGGTAGTGATCTGCATGGGGGGGTGGGGGGGCTGGAGAAAGCCCCGGGTATGTAAAACTTTTGCCTTATTTCATCTTAGGTTTACTTTAAGGGGAGGGAATGGGGCAGGGAAGAGGAGAGAATAGGAGAGTGATAGGAGGGAACAATGCGATAAGCCTGACTCTTCCTGTCTACAAACTTGACAACTGAAGTGAGAAGACTGTGGAGGCTGCCATGTTTATTTCCTTTTAAACTATACCAGTTGCCTGGCAGCCCTGCTGGTCTGTTTGGTTGCAGAAATGTCTGAATAACACCAGAAACAAGCATGCAACTAATCTTTCAGATCTTACAATAATGTCAGAAACACCTGGTCATGCTTGTTCAGGGTCTATGGCTGAAAGTATTAGAGGCAGAGGGTCAGCAGGGCTGCCAGGCAACTGGTATTGCTTAAAAGGAAATAAACATGGCAGCCTCCATATAACTCTCTCTTCAGTTCAGTTGTCCTTTAAGACAAAAAAAGTAACATTTTCCGAGACACATCTGGCTGTGCATTGCAGACACTGGCACTACGCTTACCTCCCTCTGCTTCTTCCAAGACAGCATCTCCTTCCTGACCCCCAGGATGCCGGGTATGTGCTGCACCGGTGCCTCATCACTCACCCGTTCTTAGCAGATTAGCGATGGGATCACCAGCCACATGTGAAGTCCTGCCTCCTCTCTGACTACAGCGGCGCCTCATGTGACCCCGCAGCACGTAACAGGTCACATGAGGCACTGCTGTAGCCATGGATACATGATGTTGGAGTCCCCCATTGCTGGAACTATGAGAGCAGGTGAGTGAAGCAGCGCCGGGCATCTAGGGAGGGGGAGATAGGGATTGTGAAGAGGGGGACATTTGAGGAGGAGAGCCGCCTCTTGCCGCCTTCTAATTGTTGCCGCCCTGAAGAATGTGACTCGCGTTGCTTCATGGAAGACCCGCCCCTGCCTACAGCACTTGTTTCTCTCTCATTGATCAGGGAGGTAATTCTGTTGTTCGGCCATATTTACAAGTTCATCTTTCCTACAAGCAAACAAGAAAGCCAGGGGTGAGTCTGCCTTTAAACGGCAGCCAATATATGCTTCTAATCTAACTGACAGCTCTGAACATGAAGGATTAGAACAAAGCTGTACGACTTAAAATTTAAATGGGCCAATCTGTTCTGCTTGCAGAGCTTTATCTACAGATTATTAATGAGTTATTCCAGTGTCTGAAGATGATTCATGAAGCGACTTATGATGAAACGTACAGTAAGCACAGCGCTCTGCCTCCCGTGGTGTGACGTCTCCATCTAGAGGTTTGATTCCGTACTACATCTACAAAGGCAGCAAAACAGCTCTGTCCATCACAGCAGAAATCTGGCCACAGTGACTGTAACCATAGAAAATTTAATATGATTAACTGATTAGGTGCGATAAAAACACCAACTGTAAAGTTAGGCCTGGACTGGGGCTAGGGGGAAGGCCGCCACGTAGGGGGTGTGGCCCCCTCCTCTCTCTTTAGCTGGGGTGGCGAAGGTCAAGCCAGGAAGGACTGGCTTGAGTGACACAGGCCAGTGGGGGGTGGGGTTAGACAGGCGTCCTATGAGTGATGAGGGACAGGCAGGAGAAGGAGGATTAGGGAATGGATAGGGAGGAGCAGGCACTTGCCGTGAGAAAAGTCAGCTGTATTCCCTGCCCACCCCTCAGCATGTATGCAGGTTGGGGTTTACAAACAGTGGTAGCGGGGGGGTGTAGATGGACAGAGGGTAGTCCGAGAAAATCTGTACTGCACCTGGGCGACAGGAGAGCGAACAAGGACCAAAGCTTCGCATGTGCAGTGGCCGGCAGTTGTTCCTGTGTTGACCCTCGTAGCCCCTCCCCTATGTTTTTGTTTGCAATGTGTATTATTATGTTTACATTGATTGTTATTGTTTTTGATTTATTGTTATTTATGAATCAATAAAAGGGCTGCTTTGGCCAATTGTATTCCACTTGTAGCAGTCCGAGTTGTTATTCGGGTTAAGAAAGTTGGCTTAGGGGTGCTAAAAGTATAAGTCCGGCCTTGGCAAACCTACCTTTGTGAGTATAAAGCCTATACAACAACATATCATCACCAAATTTCCCAAACACACAGCAATATTTGGCTTTTGATCTTCCTTCTTCCTTGTAGTGGATCATGTGACCCTTTGAAGTGCCAGAAGGGCTGGATTTCTGGAAAGGCCACAAAGACCTGGTCCTTGGTCGGCTGCAGCCCAGGGACACACCTGAATATGAAAAGAAGGTTGTTACATATGAAAGAAAAGGCTGAAGATGGGACCCCTCCCCAGGGTCCTGCAGAGGCGTAGCTATGGGTGGGCAAGGGGAAACATGTGTCCCCGGGTGCAGCACTGTGAAGGAACTCAGCAGAGTAGCTGCACCCCACAGTCTGGGAGAGGCAGCTCGCTGGCTGGCTGAAGTGCCCCTGCCTCTCTCTCTCCCTCTACAGAGAAGTGCAGAAGCATTCATAGCAGCAGAAAAGTGGGGCACATCTGGCTATTTAAATGGGGGAAAGGGGGCACATATGGCTATTTAAAGGGGTGTACATCAGACTATCTGAATCAGGGAAGGGGGCACATTAAGCTATCTAAACAGAGAGAAGGGGGGCACATATGTCTATACATATACAGCATTTGTACATTTGCCTCCACCCGTGACCACGACCACATTCTAATGTGTGGCCATGCCCATTTTGTCATGGGGAGGGGAGCAAAAACTGTCTATATTCCCGGGTGATTAAAACCTTAGCTATGCCTCTGGGGGCGTGTGCAGCAGTAGTCGTGCTTTTCTCTCACTTGCTGTCTTGCTGTCCGTCCTCTCTTCTTGCTCTAGTGCCCAACATTGCACGCCATGTGAAAAGATGGAGATGCCAGGCACTAGAACGAGAAGTGAGCGGTGAGAGGATTGAGATTACTGGAGCACCCGGAGGAAGTGAGAGAAGCATGGCTATGGCTGTACCCAATCTACTCTGCAATGCTGTACTGGGGGAGCCCAGGATGGGGAGGCATGTCACTGCCATGATGTGTCCTGAGGAAGGAGAACATCTGTGGCCACTCCAGTTTAAATGTTTGGCAGTTTAACTGCCTGAGTGTGCCAGCCCTCTGCCCGCCCCTTCGTTCCTGGTGCCCTAGGCCATGGCCATTGTGGCCTTGTCTCAATTCCAGCCATGATTGCAGTACATGGATGATGCACATGGAAGAGGGGGCTGCACATGGAATGGGAGGGGCCCTGCTGTACAAGAAAGGGGGGCCACAACATAGTTGGCTCAGGGGCACAAAACGTATAAACCTGGCCCTGAGTACCAGAAAACGTCATCTCTCAATTTAAAGTCGGGTGATGTAGAAGAGAAGTCCTGTTTGTCTTTGTCCATTTGAGAATTTTGCTGACCTTATTCCAGACCAGAAGTAATTACAGTTTGGTTTATAGCCATGCATGACTTTTAGTGGGAAGAACACAGAGAATGTATAGAGAGTTATGTAACAGCCAGCGACAGCCAGAAGCAGAGGAGGAAAGCTGCTGCTATACATTTTTGCATGAGAAAAAGGCCAGGAGAAATATGAAGCTTTATACAAACATTGAAATTGGCAGCTGATAAAATTCACTTGGCCTCATGTCACTTCTAATTTAACGGGCTCTGGATTTAGTCTTACGAGGGGCATCAAGCAGACAGTGACGGGATTTCTACATGGGGTTCAGTCTGAGCTTCAGTCAGGCATTAGAAGTATTCTCAGGCTCTGGTTCACCAATGTTTTGGTGAAAATGGAAAAAATGTGTGGAGGTAAAATGTGTTGCAACCAATGGCCGAAAAAAAATCCAACCCCACCACCAGAAAAATATGGCAAAGAGAATCTTAAAGTAAACTTTTTTTCCAACTGTTCATGGAATGAGCCTCTGGTCTGAGTTGTAAATACTGGTTGTGATGGACAAACATTGAGAACTCAGGTTTGCGGACCGTTTTCAAACATTTCCAAGACTGTTTGTTCGCGGTGGACCATGTTGACTTTAATGGCAGGAACCTTCGGGACAAATGTTTGCAAAACGGTTTACAAACGTTTGTTCATGATGTTCGGCCATCACTATCGGCCAACTGTCCATAGACCAGTGCCTATTGTACCTGACAACAGTAGCACGGGACTGAAGATGATGGCAGTTGACCAGCTTAGTTTATAATGTCATGTTCATATGAGGTGGAGATACAGTCCTCCATATAAAAGTTCTGTCTCCATGTATCAGTAAAGCATTACACCCCCCCTCCCCCCTTAACCACTTGGTCAGGAGGTTATTGGCTGCACTGAAGAAGATCTGGAGGGGGAAGGAGACAGAAGCTGCACACACGGTGTTAGGGGGATGGGGACAGTGCACATAAGCCTCCATTTCTTTAAAATAGCTACTCTACATCTCACTGCTACTCAGGACTGGGCCCAGGTGACGTTGGGAGTTGTGCTGGCTGTTGTTACTCCACTATTTAAAGAGAAACTCCGACCAAGAATTGAACTTTATCCCAATCAATAGCTGATACCCTCTTTTACATGAGAAATCTATTCCTTTTCACAAACAGACCATCAGGGGGCGCTATATGATTGATATTGTGGTGAAACCCCTCCCACAAGAAACTCTGAGGACCGTGGTACTCCTGGCAGTTTTCTGTCTGTAAACCTTGTTTCATTTTGGGAAATAGCTGTTTACAGCTGTTTCCAATTGCCAAAAAAGCATGCAGCAGCTACATCACCTGCCCACAGTAAAAATGTCACCATGTAATAAATGTCAAAATGTAAATCAGGGATTTAAAAGATTTTACTATGGGCAAACACTGACTAAATCATTTATACATAGAAATGAAGCACTTTTTTTATTACATTACTAGCTGATTGCCCGGCGTTGCCCGGGTATGTATTTGGCTGGTGTTGGCTCCGCCCATTTTTTCTAGCCCTAACACACAATTTCTCAATGACCAAGTTTGTGAGCTTTGCGGTCTTTGGTATCAATAATTTGCATTGAAATAAAAAAAATCTGATTGGCTGTTTGTGGCTCCACACCCTTTTCTGAATTTGAACCCCAGTCACCCAATGACCAACTGTACCAGGTTTGAGGCCTGTGCCATCAACAGTGCAAGAATGGTAGCAATTAAATATTCCCCTTGAAAAATATTCCACTTTCTAACCCTAACACACAAACACTCAATGACCAAGTTTGTGAGCTTTGGGGTCCTTGGCATCAATAATTTTGTATTCCCATGAAATGAAACAATTCAGATTGGCTGTTTGTGGCTTCACCCCCTCTCCAGCATTTGAACCCCAGTCACCCAATGATCAACTGTAGCAGGTTTGAAGCATCTGCTATTAGCAGTGTAAAAATGGCAGCAATTGAAATATTCCCCTTGAAAATCAACAGGTGAATTTTGATTGGCTATTATAGGCTCCACCCACTTCCCTGAATATTAATCTCAGTCACCCAGTGACCATCTGGGCAAAGTTTGAGAACCCTGCCATTAACAGTGTAATAATGACTGCTGTTTATATTTTCCCAGTGAAATTTGGTTTTGGTTCCGCCCACTTTTTGTAACCTGGACACACAGTCACTGAATGACCAATTTTGTGAGCTTTGGGGTCCTTGGCATCGATAATTTGTACTTTCCCATGAAATGAAACAAATCTGATTGACTGTTTGTGGCTCTGTCCCCTTTTCTGAATTTGAACCCCAGTGGCCCAATGACCAACTGTACCAGGTTTGAGGCTTGTGCCATTAACAGTGCAAGAATGGCAGCAATTTTAATATTCTCCTTGAAAAGCGATATGTGATTTTTGATTGGCATTTTTAGGCTCCACCCACTTTTCTGAATATTAATCCCAGTCACCCAGTAATCAGCTGTGCAAAGTTTGAGAACCCTGCCATTAACAGTGAAGAAAGGCTGCAGTTTACAATTTCCCCAAAAAATCTGTTTTTGCCTGCACCCAGTTTTTGTAACCTTGACACACAGTCACTCAATGATCAAGTTTGTGAGCTTTTGGGTTCCTGGCATCAAAATTCTGCTAATGGAAGCAGTTTATCCAGCAAAGAAATCTGATTGGCTATGTTTGGCTCCGCCCCTTTACTGAATTTGAACCCCAGACACTTAACGACCGACTGTAGCAGGTTTGAGGCCTCTGTCATTAACAGTGTAAGAATGCCAGCAGAGCAGTTTCAATATTCCCCTTGAAAATCAATAGGTGAATTTTGATTGGCTCTTGTAGGCTCCACCTACTTTTCCGAATATTAATCCCAGTCACCCAGTGACCAACTGTGTGAAGTTTGAGAACCCTGCCATTAACAGTGTAAGAAACGTTGCAGTTTATATTTTCCAATGTAAAAAGTTAGTTGTTTTTGGCTCCGCCCACTATTTCGAACCTTAACATACAGTCACTCAATGACCAAGTTTATGAGCTTTGGGGTCCTTGTACCTAGAAATCCCCAGGCCCCCCTGCAAAAAAAAAATCCGCCCCCCCCCCCCCCCCCCCCGGGTCCGCTCAGGGATTTTTGGGGGCAGAAGGGGTCGCAGCATAAGAGGAGAGTGTGGCAGATCGGTGGGGAGGGGCGTAATTCCCCCCCCCCCCCCTCACCTTGGACTCTCCTCTCACCACTCCCCTCCTGCAAACATTGGTGGCAGCGGGCAGGAGCAGCGGCGGCGGCAGGCTGAATACATTACCTCCTTCTCGCCGGAGCTCTTCCGTTCTCTAAGAGCAACACAGGAAGTTGCATGAAGCTCTTAGGCAGGGGTCGCATCCCCTATTGTTATGCCAGTGGGTCCTTGGCATAAATAAGTTGCATTTTACCATTGAAATTAAACAAATCTGATTGGCTGTATTTGGCCCGCTCCCTTCAGTATTTAAACCCCAGTCTCCCAGTGACTGACTGTACCAGATTTGAGACCTCTGCCATTAAGGGTGTATGAATGGCAGCAATGTAAATATTACCCTTGAAAATCAAAAGGTGAATTTTGATTGGCTGCTGTAGGCTCCACCCACTTTCCTGAATATTAGTCCCAGTCACCCAGTGGCCAACTGTGTCACGTCTGAGAACCCTGCCAATAACAGAATGGCTGAAATCAATCTAACAAATCTGATTGGCTGTTTGTGGCTCCACCCCTTTAGTGAATTTAGATCCCAGTCACCCAATGACTGACTGTATCAGGATTGAGGCCTCTGCCATTAACAGTGTAAGAATGCTAGCAATGTAAATATTCCCCTTGAAAATCAATAGGTCAATTTTGATTGGCTGTTGTAGGCTCCACCCACATTTCTGAATATTAATCCCAGTCACCCAGTGGCTAATTGTGTAAAGTTTGGGAACCCTGCCATGTTAAAAATTTAGTTATTGGCACCGGCCACTTTTTCTAACCTTGATATACAGTCACTCAGTTATCAAGTTTATCAGCTTTGGGGTCCTTGGTATCAATACTTTGTATATTCCCATTGAATAATAAACAAATCTGGCTGTTTGTGGCTCCGCCCCCTTTCTGAATTTGAACCCTAATCACCCAATGACTGACTGTATCAGGTTTGAGGCATTTGCTATTAACAGTATAATATTCCCTTTGAAAATTAAAAGGTGAATTTTTATTGGCTGTTGTAGGCTCCATCCACCTTCCAAAATCTTAATCTCATTCACCCAGTGACCAACTGTGCAAAGTTTAAGAGCCCCGCCATTAACGGTGTAAGAATGGCTGCAGTTTATATTTTCCAGTAAAAGTTGTTTTTAGCTCCGCCCACATTTTGTACCCTTGACACACAGTCACCCAGTGACCAAGTTTGTGAGCTTTCAGGTTCCTGGCATCAAAAATGTGTGAACGGAAGCAGTTTATCCACCAAGGAAATCTGATTGGCTGTAGGTGGCCCCGCCCCTTTAGTGAATTTGGACCCCAGTCACTCAATGACCAACTGTAGCAAGTTTGAAGCCTCTTCCATTAATAGTGTAAGAATGGCAGCAGTTTAAATATTCCCCTTGAAAATCAATAGGTGAATTTTGATTGGCTGTTGTAGGCTCCACCCATTTTCTTGAATCTTATTCGCAATTACCCAGTGACCAACTGTGGCAAGTTTGAGAACCCTGCGATTCACAGTGCAAGAATGGCTATACTTTACATTTTCCCATTTAAAATGAATGGCTGAAATTTGATTGGCTGTGTTATGCTACTCCCATTTTTCCTTGATTTGTAACCTCGGTCACCAAGTGACCAACTGTGCCAAGTGTGGGGACTCTGGCTTGATTACTGGCAGAATGGCAGCCTTTTACATTTTTTCCATTGACTTGAATGGGTGGAATCTGATTTGCTGTTTGTAGCTCCGGCCAGGTGAGCACGGGGGACGCGAGACCCCCAGAACATATCATCCCAGGTAGTAAGGGATCTGTGTACCAAGTTTCGTTCAAATAGGTCAAGCCGTTTTCGCGCGACACACACACACACACGTACACACACACACACACACACACACACACACACACACACACACACACACACACACACACACACACACACACACACACAGAGACACACACACAGACACACACACACACACACACACACACACACACTATATACACACACACACACACACACACACACACATCCGATTTTATATATATATATATAGAATATTGATAGATAGAATATAGATTTTCACTGGAGTTCCTCTTTAAGACCCCTCCCATTACAATGCTGTCTGCTGTGTCACGATGTTAGACCTTTAAAAGGAAAGAGTAAATAATCAAGGTCAACAGCTCTGCCTGTCTGAAAAAAGTACATTGAGATGTGTGTGTGTGTGTGTGTGTGTGTGTGGGGTGGGGGGGGGTTCTGTTTCTAGCCAATGCCAATTCCTTTACATTGATCATGAGTCTGGTGGTCTTCCTCTCTCAATAAGCTGTTTCAATTGGACAATGTTCCCTAGTCATGTGATATATTAGAGACAGTATTAGCGGGTATCTGCATTGCCGGGTCTCTAGAAAGCCCACAAAGGCCCTCGCCTTGGGCGGCTGCTGACATGTTGAAGAGATTGCTGAATATGAAAGAGAAGCATGCAAATGGGAAAAGGAGGCTTCAAATGGGGAGCAACATATGGAAGAGGAGAGATTTTGCTCAAGGAATCTGTGAATGAAAGAGCGGCTGCTGTGCATGGATGTTACACACTCTAGTATGGGTGGGCTACTGTTGCACACAGACAGGGACCAACAAAAAAAGTTGGCCTAGGGACTGGAAAAGTGTAAATCTGGCCTTGTGCATCGGTCTATTGACAGCTGGCCAGTGGCTGCAGTTTGGTGAGGTATTCAGCGGCGTAGCTATGGGGGGTCAATGGGGGGCACATGTCCCCAGGTGCAGCATTGTGAGGGCACTCAGTATGGCCATTGCACCCTCACATGCGTCAGAGATGGCTCACTGGCTGCCCAAAGTGCCCCTGCCTCTCTCCCTTACTCTGCAGAAGCACTTACAGCAGCAGAAAAAATGAGGCACATCTGGCTATTTAAAAGGGGTCACATTTGGCTATTTCAAGAGTGTCACATGTGGCATATATCTAAACATTTGACTCCACCCATGACCACGACCACATTCTGATGCATGGCCACGCCCATTTTGTCCAGAGGGTGGCGCAAACACGGTCTTTGTCCCGGACGCTGAAAACCCTAGCTACGCCTCTGGAGGTAGAAAGGGGCGGAAACTATTTATAACTCCCTCCTACAGCCTCACTGTGGACACAAGTTCTCTTTAACAGAAAGAAAGGGGGGGAGAAATGAGCGGGAATTTGCTTCCTCGCTGAACCATCCAAGACTTGTCATTTATAGATATATTTTCATCCAGTGTTCTCACACATCCTTGTACTTGCAGTGTATGCTTATCACGCTGTTCCTCTTGAGTTATGAGTGCTCTTATTACTATTTCTGCTGTTGTATTGTAATATATGGCTGGTGTATTTTTTTATTGTTACAATAAAGCTTTAACTGTTGAAAGTTGCCTGTTAAACGCATTGCCTGGAATAACCTGAGGCTTCTCTTTGGCCCGTCCTGTGAACAGCTAAGCTACATAGATAATGCCTGTTTGGGTTTTTTTTTTAAATAAACTGCCACACGCCACCCATTGTGGCTTGCTATCTGTGTGTAATGAAGCTGTGGAGCCCTGTGTATCTCTCAGGGTGTGTATGGTTAGCCGACCGTTCAGAGTCCGGTGCAAAATATTGACTTTACAAGTGTACCAAACAGTTCCTAGAATGTGGTGACTAATCTGTCCTAAATACGTTTATGATCAGCAATCTAAACACATGTGACTGATAGTCCAAGCATATCCCGCTCCCTATTTAACCTGGCAAAAACTGTTTATATTTCTAGTGTTTTAAAAATAATCTGTAAAAGAATAAAACAGCCCCTGGGGGGTACTTACCTCAGGAGGGGGAGGCCTCTGTATCCGAATGAGGCTTCCCCCATCCTCTTCACCCTCCAGGATCCAGCTCTGTCAGCCCTGAACATGTAAATATTTACCTTCCGCACTCCTGCGCAGGAGCGGCTTTCTGATGGGCCCCGGCAGAAATTGTCGAGCCTGATCGGGTGCGCTCTATTGTGCAGGCTATTTCCCCTGGAGCCCATCGGAAAACCACTGCTGCGCCTGCGCAGTAGCGTGGAACGTAAAAGTGCAGCTACGACACGGCTGACAGGCCCGTATTTACCTCACAGGAGCCTATAGGCACAGATGTCCTGACACCTTAGCACCTTAGACTTCTCCCTCCATGAACCTACAAACCCCCACCGAACCGCACTGCAAGTGTGCTGGCTGGCCCAGCTGTCACTTACCCCTTACGTCTTTTGCCCATCATAGGTAGCTACATGTGCCCCTTAGTATTAGGTAGCCAGAGGTACCCTCAGTATTAAGTAGCTATAGAGATGCTCCCAAGTATTAGGTAGATAGAGGAACCTCAGTATTAAGTAACTAGTGGTGCCCCTGACTGAAGGGAGATCTGGTCAGTGGAATGCCAAGAGCAGGGCGAGTAGCCTCTCATCTACACTCTTATCAGGACTCTGCATAGAGAAGGAGGGAGGGAAGCACTCTGGGAGGGGAGTAAGCCGCCTTTCCATCATCAGGCGCCTGTAGGCACGTGCCTACAGTGCCTTATGGTAAATCCAGCTCTGACCACCGATAAACCTGTTGGCTGATTTTTGGGTGAAGAGGACGACATGCAATGTGCAGTGCTAC
The DNA here is from genome assembly GCF_040937935.1 of Hyperolius riggenbachi. NCBI lineage: Eukaryota > Metazoa > Chordata > Amphibia > Anura > Hyperoliidae > Hyperolius > Hyperolius riggenbachi. Next base: position 420,335,944 of record NC_090650.1, read on the forward strand.
TCTTTAAAGGGGATCTGTAACAAAAAAGAGCCCTTGGGGGATACTTACCTCAGGAGGGGGAGGCTTCCGGATCCTAATGAGGCTTCCCCCCTCCTGAGGTAAGTATCCCCAAGGGCTCCTTTTTGTTACAGATTCCCTTTAAAGAGAAACTCCGACCAAGAATTGAACTTTATCCCAATCAGTAGCTGATACCCCCTTTTACATGAGAAATCTATTGCTTTTCACAAACAGACCATCAGGGGGCGCTGTATGGCTGATATTGTGGTGAAACCCCTCCCACAAGAAGCTCTGAGTACCGAGGTACTTCTGGTAGTTTCCTGTCTGTGAACCTTGTTGCATTGTGGGAAACAGCTGTTTCCAACTGCCAAAAAGCATGCAGCAGCTACATCATCTGCCAACAGTAAAAATGTCACCATGTAATAAATGTCAGAATGTAAATCAGGGATTTAAAATATTTTACAATGGGCAAACACAGACTAAATCATTTATACATAATTATTGTAAAAATGAAGCACTTTTTTTATTACATTATTTTCACTGGAGTTCCTCTTTAAAGAGTAGCACTGCACATTGTATGTGTGGGATGCAACTGCATCCACCACTAGCTAAAAGTGGCTATACATTTGTTGTTTTCTTTTTGCATCGATATCCGGACAATTCGATCAAATGAAACCAAAGCCACAAATGATTCCCGTTTTTTGGTATTTTAAAGGGAATCTGAAGTAAAAATAAACGTATGATATAATGATTTGTATGTGTAGTACAGCTAAGAAATAAAACATTAGCAGCACAGATATGAGTCTCGTATTGTTTCCAGTACAGAAAGAGTTAAGAAACTTCAATTATCTATGCAAAAGAGCTTCACTGAGCTCTGCAACCCAAAAAGTGGTGGACAGCGCTGTCTTTTGAAGCTCTTATCTCAACCTGCCTCTCACTGTTTCTTGTTTGTTTATGGTTTTCCTGCAGAGGAAAGTTGAAAAGGTCATTAGCCTGCTCTGTGAAATCATTCAGAATGCTGAGAGTAATATGTAAACTGCATATCTTAGAGAATGATGCAATGTTATTAAAAAAAAAAAGCTATATAACTGAAAAACAAACATGAGACTATTTTCTTTGCTACTAATGTTCTATTAATTTTCTATTACATATAGAATTAATTATATCATACATTTTTCTTCTTTTTTTTTTTGCTTTAGTGTCACTTTAAATCGGATATCTGCACCAGAGGGAATTTTTGTTGATCAGGGTGGGTCAGGAGCGTGTTGCTAGCAGCGTTTGATTTTAGGTGATGAAGTTACTCTCACGGTCACCTGTCCACGGCGTGGTTACGGTCACTTTACTCCCTGCCGGCTCCTCTCTCTCCACTCCCGAGTCCCGGGGAGCTGTGTCACGTCACAAACGGTAGAGGCCAAATACTAGAGGCCTCTTGTGGTTACATAAGGTACTCGCCACGATATTGCCCTCTATAGCATTTGTTACGTCACACAGGCGCTCCAGGACTCTGGAGTGAAGAGACAAGACGGAGCACCTGGTGGGAGAAACATCACGGGAACCGCGCCATGGACAGGTGAGAGCAGTCTTGCAAAATATCCGGCAAAATCAATGAGAGCACATTTTTACCCATTCTGGTGTTGGGTACAATCATCATTAAAGCTGCTTTCACAGTGGGACGTTACAGGCGCACGTTCCAGCAGCCTGTAACGCAGCCCACCGCACAGCAATGAAAAATCAATGGGCTGTTCACAGTGCCCACATTGTGTTACATTGTAACGCTGGACGTTATATGAAAGTGCAGCATTCTGTGCGTTATACGTGGTTTTAGCCGTGTTAGACTGTTTGCACATGCTCGGTAATGGGTTTTTTTCATTTTCTTAATGCAGGAGAGGAGAAGGGGAGAGTCAGTCCGCTGTTGTGTTTAGCCACATGGCTAATTAATATTCACTGGAGCTGCCGCTTATTGGCTGGCGGGACCACGTGGTGCGGAGTGTTCCGATCACATGGTCTCCGCAGACTATAGAACAAAAAAGGTGCACCAAGAGCCGCATAACGCTGCTCAATCTGGCGTCCTCCTTCAACACCACCATGCGTTGCGTTAGGGGCACGTTATGTGACCTTAACGTCCCCTAAAACGCAACGTCCTGGTGTGAAAGAGGCCTAAAGCAAACACAAGGTGAAAAAATCTAAATCAAAAACAGGTACTTACCTAGGGAGAGGACAGCTTAGATGTTTGCTATATCCTTTTCTACCCCACAGTATCTTTTGGTTCATGGCCTTACTGTGATGCCCAACACTTGCAGCTACAATTCAGGATGGAAGGAAGCGTCACAATTGTAATACAACAGTTAGTAAGTGGAGGGAAGTAATAGGAACAGTCTTACCTCGTGATAAGAGGTTAGGATTTTTATTGCTAGTCACCAATAAAAAGACAGCGCGTTTCACAGGACCTGAACATTTTTTTGGCACTCTAAAATGGAGATACACAGCTCAGACACTGTCTCTCTTTGACCAGAGGAAGCGGGCAGGTCCTGTGAAATGAGTTGTCATTGGTGTCAAACAATAAATATCTTTACATTGATCACAGTGGACAAACAGGATGCAGGAGAGGAGAAAGAGATTGATGAGCAGACTACATGGGAGGTAAGTATGACCTGTGTATGTTTATTTTGACTTTTTATTTTCAGTTCAGGTTCTCTTTAACGGAAATCGATCGGAAAATGTTCGGAAATTGATCGGAAAGCAAATCGGACATGTTGGAAATAATCGATCTGACAGTAAATCGGCCAGAAAATCTCATAGTGTGTACCCAGCATTAGAGTTAATTTTTCATCTCAGATCCGCTTTAAGGTGTTGGGGGGAGAGGTTGGGGGCCCTGGGGTGCCTCTTAGTCTAATGGCAATCAGTGTGTGACTGCTGGGGTGGGAGGGATGGAGGGGCGCACTTTGGTGTCTCAGCCTTGGTGCTGGAGGACCTTGTCCCGGCTCTGACTAGAGCAGTTTCTCAGAGCAGCCAATCAGAATCTTTGATCTTGCCATCTTGCCCACTTTTGCCCCAGTTTCCCTTACTGAACTGTTTTTTGATAAGTTTGCTCCCGCTGTTTTCCTTTTGCTCTGCCTCTGTTACCCCCCAATATCCATCTGAACCGGGGGAACCTTGATAGGTCTTATCACACGACTTACTCAATCTCTCATTAAGTTAAATAAAACATTACACAACAATTTACCAACGAGCCTTCCAATAAATCTGACTGCCGAGTGCCGATACACAATGTACTCTTCTCCCTGACATTTAGGAAGCTCTGCACCACGTTACTCTTCAAAGGCTTCGGTTTCTGATTTTTTTTTAACTTTTTTTAACTGAAACTTCCTTATTTTAAAACTGTACTTTGTGTTCATATGTGTAACTTCCCCTTTACATGCAGAATCGGGAAAATGCATCCGGTGGTGATGAGCTGAGAAACCTCATATGTCCCCCCTGAGGAAATGACAATTCTTCAGCAATAAAAGTTACCGCGTGAAAAGAAGGTCAGAAGTCGCTGAAGTGAAGGGCCCGGGCCTAGCGTGCAAACTGTTCACGCAGCCAGTCATTACATCAGTGGCGTAGCTAAGGAGCTGTGGGCCCCGGTACAAGTTTTACAGTGGGGCCCCCCAAGCACTCTATACATCACAACTGATACGGCGCACCAAAACCTGCCAATGGCAACTACAGTGTCAGAGGTGCAAGAAGGGGATGGGGAGCAGCTTGATAATGATTACCACTATTCAAAGTATCTACAGAAGTGATTATTATGAGCACAGTACCAATAGAGAGCTAATACTATAGTTGAGGGAGGGCCCTCCGGGGACCCTCTGGCCCAAGAGCCCCGATGCGGTCACAACTTCTGCACCCCCTATTGCTACGCCCCTGCATTACATTCAGAAAAGTATTCATGATGAGGAATAACGGCAATATTAAGGGTCCTTTCACACTGGGGTGGTGCAGCATTGTACTGCATCCCACCGCTAGGGCAATTGTACTCTATGGGGCCTTTCATACCGACGCGGTATAGGGACGAAAGGCGGACCGGAATTCATGTAAGTCTAGGGTGACAAGTTTTATGCGTCGTGCATGCGCGGAAGTGTATTTTAGCAATATGCTTCAGCACACGTGATCGTTTCGCCAACAGGAAAAAAGAGTGTCACTTCCTGCTTGGCCGGCTACAAGACTCGACTAACCCATCTCCCCATCGGGGATTCTAAGGGTTTTCCTTATTTTCGAAAGCATTTCATAAATGGCAGTTGCTCCACCCAACCGCCAAATCACTGTGCAGCGAGCAGGGAGGCTGACAAGCACTTGGTATAAATCCTTTTCAGCAGGGGCATAACTAGAAATCACTGGGCCCCCCTGCGAAAATGAGAATGGGGACCCCATAGGCGCCAAATAATCGTAATGGAGCAGCGTTTCACTATAAAATAATCCTAATTCAGCAATGTTTTACCAGAAATGAATCGTAAATTGGGCAGCATTTCACCAGAAATGAATCGTAAAATGGGCAGCATTTCACCATAAAATAATCGTAAATTGGGCAGCATTTCACCATAAAATAATCGTAAAGTGGGCAGCATTTTGCCATAAAATAATCGTAAAGTGAGCAGCATTTCACCATAAAATAATCGTAAAGTGGGCAGCATTTCACCAGAAATTAATCATAAATTGGGCAGCATTTCACCAGAAATTAATTGCAAATTGGGCAGCATTTCCCTATAAAATAATCGTAAAGTGAGCAACATTTCCCCATAAAATAATCGTAAAGTAGGCAGCAGTCACCATAAAACAATCATAATGTGGGCAGCAGTCATCATAAAATAATCGTAATGTGGGCAGCAGCCAGCAGTCATCAGAAAATAATCGTAATGTGGGCAGCAGTCACCAGAAAATAATCGTAAAGTGGGCAGCAGTCACCAGAAAATCGCAATGTGGGCAGCAAACACCAGAAAATCGCAATGTGAGCAGCAGTTACCAGAAAATCGCAATGTGGGCAGCAGTTACCAGAAAATCGCAATGTGGGCAGCAGTTACCAGAAAATCGCAATGTGGGCAGCAGTTACCAGAAAATCGCAATGTGGGCAGCAGTTACCAGAAAATCGCAATGTGGGCAGCAGTTACCAGAAAATCGCAATGTGGGCAGCAGTTACCAGAAAATCGCAATGTGGGCAGCAGTTACCAGAAAATCGTAATGTGGGCAGCAGGCACCAGAAAAAACAATTGCACCTGTGAAAAAAAAACCCAATGCACTCACCTGGCAGAAGTCTCCTCTCCCGGCATCTGGCGTGCAGCTCCCCGACGATCCTCCAGCAGCACATCTCCCGCGCTGACAGGCAGAGTGCAGGGCTATGACAAGATGGCGCCGGAAGCCCTGTACTGAACACACAAATAGTCTTCAGAGCAGGGCTTCGGCAGCCATCTTGCCGTAGCCCTGCTCTGCCTCCCGGGAGACTGCGGGCTGCAGGCAATGAACTGGCCCGGCGTCTATTATCCACACCTGGCTGGGGGGTCCTACAATCGGGGGGGGGGGGGGGCGGCAGCGCTTCCCCCGCACATGGCTGTCGGGCCCCAGAGGGCCCCCCACAGTTGATGGAGTTGCATTCCCAGTAGGTACGCCACTGCTTTTCAGGGAGTGTCTTTATAAAGAACTAGTTGACCTAAGTCCATTTAAAAACGGGTCCCGCCGCCACCACTGCTGCATGTTAGTGCGCATGTGTGCGCACCCGTCCACCCGGCCCCATGGCCCATCCTCCTCCAGTCCCAACAGCTGTCCGTGCGTTTGCGCAGTGGCGCAAACGCACAGACCCAGGGACACAGAGACAGTTGTATGCAGGGACACTTGGACACTTGCCTATTATTAGGTAGGACAAAGGCTATGCTGAGAATCCGCCATGAAGATATGGACTAATCCAAAACCTGTCAGTTCTGACAGATTTCTACTACCTACTGTAAGTGACAGTAACATAGGAGAAAAGTAATTTATGGCTCATTTTACTCTGGAAGAAACATACTTCTTATTTGCATGTAATTACATGTATTTTTCGTGACAGTGGTCCATTGAATGATCACTATGTTTTTGGGATATGCGAGGAAGACCGCACAAACACAGCAAGACCATACAGACTCCATGCAAGTAGTGCATGTCCGGGTCCAGACTTGAGCCTGACTCTCCAGTGCTGCTAGGCGAGAGACCAATCCACTCAATCCTCACTGCGGTATTGCTTTTTTAAGCAGCAAAAGTGAAACATCATATTAATGCAGACCTGAACTCAGGACTTCCTCTCTGCTCTAAAAGATAAACAGCATAATAACCTCTAAAGAAAAAACATTTCTTTGTTACAGGTGAGACAAAGCCTGCAATAACTCTGCAGTGTGTCTACTTCTGGCTTTCATGGAAGCAGACATATTGTTAACATCCTGTGTTTACCAATTAGCTCTCTGCCATGGCAGAGGAGATTCCTGAACTGACACAGCTAAGAGATCAAATTACAGTTGTGATTAGTCACAGATGAGTCTAAAGTATTAGACAGGCTAAACTCTCTAAATACATACGGGGTGGATTTCTCTATGTTTTCCTTCTGGCCTGTCCAAGAGTTCAGGTCCATAATGTCTATCCCCTACTTGCGTATAACACGGAGGGAAAATAATTATTATCGATCGGGGGCTGCCTTGTGCGGAGGTAAACGTACGGCCATCCTTCCAGCAATCATACAGTGGGATGCGAAAGTTTGGGCAACCTTGTTAATCATCATGATTTTCCTGTATAAATCTTGGAGAAATCTCTGAGGCAGCTTTCTGTATCCTTCCCCTAAACCATGATGGTGAACAATTTTTGTCATCAGGTCATTTGAGAGTTGTTTTGAGACCCCATGTTGCTACTCTTCAGAGAAAATTAAAAGAGGATGGAAACTTACAATCGAACCCCTTAAATACTCTTTCTCATAATTGGATTCACCTGTGTATGTAGGTCAGGGGTCACTGAGCTTACCAAGCCAATTTGAGTTCCAATAATTAAATCTATAGGTTTTGGAATCAATAAAATTCCCAAATTTATGCACCTGCCTAATTTTATTTATTATTGCACAATTTCTGTAAAATCAATAAACGTAATTTCACTTCTCAGATATCACTGTGTATGTCTCCTATATGATATATTTAACTGACCTTTTTTATCGTAAAACAACCAATAATTTATACAGGAAAATCATGACGTTTAACAAGGTTGCCCAAACTGTCGCATCTCACTGTAAATATTGCAATAACCGTATAAAGCCGCTGCCTGGAATGCCAGCAGTCAGTTCCCGTTTTCCGTCTCGTCTTCATCGCCGTATAACTGCGTCTGTCATGTGACCAGCCGAAGCCAAGCGATTCCACAGCTCACGAGTCCTGGTTTCACCTGCGGAGAACAATCTGCAGGAAGCCGCATGTCACGCCTGTGATATGCTATTATGTGCTTCACTTTCCATTAGCAGGCAGACGCGGGAAATCCTCGCCGGCCATCTGAAACATTTTATGTAACGCTCTCGCGCTGAACAAGGACATGGAAGTGCGCTCACCTCTTCACGTTCTCTGCAAATTACCCATCGGGTCCCGCCGACGCCAGGCCGCCGCTTCCCGTCTGCGCCTAATCGCCGGATTAACAGGCTGACGTTCCGCACTGGATTCTTTCCTGCGATGAGCAACGGGTGGTTTATTTTTTCATCTGACTGGTTTGATTAAAGGAAACTTGAAGTCTGGGTAATATGGGGGCTGCCATTGCTGACATCCTTTTTTTAAAAAAATGTTGCTTGTTGGAATGCAATGGGGATTTTGTGGAGCTGCTGCTTTCCCAGCATGTGGATCTGAGGGCTGAGGATTTCTCTGCTGACCTGGGATCTGAATTACAGCACACCTGAAGCGAGAGGGATACGGAGGCTGACATATTTATTTTCTTTTAAACAATGCACAAGGCCTGGCTGTCCTGCTGATCCTCTGCTTCTAATCTTTTAACCACAAACCCTGAACAAGCATGCAGATGAGATGTTTCTGACTGAAGTCTGACTGGATTAGCTGCATGCTTGTTTCAAGTGTGTGATTCAGAGCATAGGCAAATGCAGAGGGGGATTACAGCTGCCCAGAATCCCCCCTTAGACCAGGGCCGCTGCAAGTTGAGACATCAGAATATCTGCAGGCATCCTGCAGCACCCAGCACTGCCCCTTTCTTTCCCTGCTACAGGTGACTTTGGATGGAGCAGCAGTGTGTGTGCAGAGCATGGAGCAGCTCTGGGGAACTTAACAGGGTCAGGTATGAGCACAGCCCTGTGCCCTGCTGGGTGAATGCTTCACTTTCCCCTTCATTACCAATGTCGGCTGTCCTCATCATTATCTGTATCCAAACTGCTCTTGATCGATCCTGTTGTCAGTCGGTCGGACAGGAATTATTTTTATACTGTATTGTGCATAGCTGAGGGAGACCTTTCAGGAATCCCCCCTCTTGAAAATCCTGGGTTTGCCCCTGCAGAGCGAGCAAAAAAAGGGGCGCCTGGAAAAAAGGGGATAAAGATGAAATTATAAGTTCTAATATACAACAATATTTTTTGTTTATATTATTAACGAAAATTTAGTGCTAAATAGGTTCAATACATGGAAATGAAACGGCAAAATACCATCTATAACAAAAATGAAATCGGAAATGAAACGTCAAATAGCGTCTATAACAAAAAACAATATTTACACTTGTATGAAGCATAGTAATACAATGGTAGATTTTACAGATATTTTACTGCAATTATACCTAACTATAGGCTCACACAGATGATCTCTCCCTATCCCTATGCCCAACCCCTAGACCCCCCTTTATGTAAATATACATAATTTAATACATTTTATATATTACAAATATTGTACTGTAATTATACATAACCCTACTCTCATACAGAACCCTCCCTGTACCTATTCCTAACCCCTAGACCCCCCCTGGTGGTGCCTAACCCTAACCACCCCCCTGGTGGTGACTAACCCTAAGAACCCCCTGGTGGTGCCTAACCCTAAGACCTGCCTGGTGGTGCCTATCCCTAAATCGCCCCTGGTGGTGCCTAACATTAAGACCCCCCCTGGTGGTGCCTAACCCTAAAACCCCCCTGGTGGTGCCTAACCCTAAAACCCCCCTGGTGCTACATAACCCTAACCACCCCCCTGGTGGTGCCTAACCCTAAGACCCACCTGGTGGTGCCTAACCCTAAGACCTCCCTGGTGGTGCCTATCCCTAAATCGCCCCTGGTGGTGCCTAACATTAAGACAACCCTGGTGGTGCCTAACCCTAAGACCCCCTGGTGGTGCCTAACCCTAAGACCTCCCTGGTGGTGCCTAACCCTAAGACCTCTCTGGTGGTGCCTATCCCTAAATCGCCCCTGGTGGTGCCTAATATTAAGACAACCCTGTTGGTGCCTAACCCTAAGACCCCCCTGGTGGTGCCTAACCCTAAGACCCCCCTGGTGGTGCCTAACCCTAAATCTCCCCTGGTGGTGCATAACCCTAACCATCCCCACTGCAAAAACACCCTTACACACATATAAACAATAATATATTTAATCCTTAAAATATTTCACTATAAATAGCATGAATAGAATAATTTATATATTTGTAAAAGTATTAATAGCCTTGAAATCACCTACACATTAACAATATTTTAAGTTTGAAAAAGGTGTATATATAATGGAATAAATAGCCTTACAATCACATACGCATTAAAAATCTTAAAGAACGGTAATATTAAAAGCAATATATTAGTAAGATAAATCTAAAAACTATAATCGACGCATTACAAGTCTAAAAAATAAAGTTAATACCTAAAGCGATGTATTTCTAATAGAATAAGGTTGAAAACGATATTTAAGCATTATACGTATGAAAACGAATTTTAAAGCGATAAAATAAGTGTAAAAGAAAATTTACTTTTTACAGTCCTGAAAGCGAAATTTAAAAACCGAAAAAATAAGTAACACCAAAAGTCAAAATGAATTTGTAAAAATGTTTGTAATAAACCATATTCTGTAAAAGAAAACTTTTGTTAACACGATCCCTGCAACCGCTATTTCTCGGACGCCCTAATTTCCTGTTGGGCACCCAATAGCCGATATTTTGCATTGCAGTCTATGGCGGCGCCCTTTTTGTCCAGTAGCCATATGCGCCCTTTTTTACTGCTTCCAAATAGTGTAGTAAGCACAGAGAGTGGATATAAATGGAGAAAACTACTCACAAAGGTAGATTGCAGCAGGGGCAACCAACCACTTGAGGCAGGTGGAGATGCTGAACCCGACTCCACTCGGGGTGGTCGACACGGAATTGTTTAAAAAAGTACTGGCCTTCTCAGTGGTGGAATCGTGTGTGTGTGTGTGCGTGCGTGTGTGCGTGCGTGTGTGTGTGTGTGTGCGTGCGTGCGTGCGTGCGTGTTATACTGTATATGCACATAAGGGTAAATAGTCTCCCCAATAAAACTAGATTAAAAACACACTAAAAGTGAACAATGAGATAGCTTACCTTAAAGGAAATATCCAGGCACCTAAAAATAATGACATTTATTTACCTGGGACTTCCTCCAGCCCCTTGCAGCCGACGTGTCCCTCGCAGCAGCTCCGCTCCCCGCCGCCGGCCTGGGGCAGTACACTCCACACCACGTGCGACTGATTGACAGCGGCGCTCACGCAGTAGAGGACAACCTCCTACTTTAGGAATTTGTAATTTGTAAACAGACGATATTATTTGTGCACAAAAGCAAATATGATAACTGTATGGGAGATAAAAAGTAGGAAAACACATTTTTATTGAATGTTATGTCAGAGTTTTATCTCACTTTAAGTCAATCAGTAATTCTGAAAGAGAGCCCGGGGCGGCATAAAAAAAAAACAAAAAACACTACCTGCTCCATGCCGCCTCCCGGATGCACTTGTGCCGCTTCTCGCCGCTCTCCGTGGCCCCGTTCATCCTCCGCAGCCGGTGTAATGTACTATCACCGGTGAAGGAAATCCAAGATGGTCGCTTCTGGGTCGGAACTACTTCCTGGGTCACGGCTTTGTTTGCAGATTGGAGGATGCCAGCGGAGGCGGGGAGTGAGGTGATGGAGGCGGGGGAGCGAGGCATGGAGGAGGAGGCGTGGGAGCAAGGCATGGAGGAGGTGGGGAGCGAGATGACGGAGGCGGGGAGCAAGGCATGGAGGAGGAGGCCGGGGAGTGAGGTGACAGAGGCGGGGAGCGAGGCATGGAGGAGGTGGGGGAGCAAGGCATGGAGGAGGTGTGGGAGCGAGGCATGGAGGAGGTGGGGAGCGAGGTGACGGAGGGGGGGGAACGAGGCATGGAGGAGGTGGGGGAGCAAGGCATGGAGGAGGCGTGGGAGCGAGGCATGGAGGAGGTGGGGAGCGAGGTGACGGAGGGGGGGGAGCGAGGCATGGAGGAGGTGGGGGAGCAAGGCATGGAGGAGGCATGGGAGCGAGGCATGGAGGAGGTGGGGAGCGAGGTGACGAAGGGGGGGAGCGAGGCATGGAGGAGGTGGGGGAGCAAGGCATGGAGGAGGCGTGGAGCGAGGCATGGAGGAGGAGGCAGGGGAGCGAGGTGACGGAGGCAGGGGAGCGAGGCACAGAGGAGGCGGGGGAGCGAAGCATGGAGGAGGCGGCTGAGCAGGTGATTGATGGCTGGAAGGGGTAAATGGAGACTAGCGACAATCAGATTGTCGCTTGCCTGTTGCTAGTTTTGGGGGGACAACAGAGCCCAGTGGAGACTGGCAGCGGCACCAGAAGGACACAGAGGTATGTCATTGTGCAGAGAGCATGCCTCTGTGTCTAGTAACACATATAACTATCCGCCTCTGGTACTCTTGAAGAACAGCCTATTAATGCCTTCTTTATGACTAGGCCCCACTATTGCCAGCACTACTGTACAAGGAAACCATCGCACCACATGAAGCGCACGGCTCTGAAGTCTCCTGATAGCGCCGTCGCTTTGTGTGACCCCGCTGTCAAGGCTGGCAGCGGCCGTTCTTGTCATGCGTGCGCTCGTGTGTTTTGCTTCACGTGAATTGCGAATTGCTGAAGTAAAGGATAAGCATTCATTCAAGTGAACTGGAAACCACAACGCCAAGGTGCTGGGAGAGATTGGAAGAAAGTAGTTTTTACTGTTACTAACCACAGTGTGTCGTAACACGTGTTTCTCAGAAATAGAAAAAAGAAAAGAAACACCGAAGGTGCCCCTCTCCCTCCCCTCAACTGTCAGCGGCACCATTCAGGATTACATAAGACAGTGTTCACTGACGTGTCCCTCTGCGCTGAAATTAATAGCCCTCTGTTCAGCGTCTGTGGTTGTTCCATTGATAACAATGCTTCCTGCAGGAGAGGGAAGGAGGTTGCACAATGGGATTCAGATGTATCTTCCTATGGAGCAAGGCTGAATACAGAGATGGGTTAAGACTAGGTTCACACTTATTTTAAAAACGTATTCCGTGGCTCCGATTTTTGACCTGGATCAAAAACGGAGCCACAGTCCGGATACCAATCTTAAAAATAGTAGCAATCTTCACTTTCAAAAGGGATCTGTCTGCATTCCGGGACATTCGTTTTGAGAAACTGAACGGACAGTCCAGATTTGCATGATTTTCACATTGGATCCGGATACACGGAGGGGTAGTGAAAATAAATAGGAAATCTGATCCCCCTTTACACAGGCAGCTTTGGACAGAGAAACGGATCCGATTCTGTGTCCCAGCCTGTGGGTGGGGAGGGGGCCGCAATGCTGGAGGGGGTAGCTGCCAGGAAGGGGATGACAGTAGGCGGCGGGGAGGGGGATCCCCCATCCCCGCTCCCCCTCAAGCTATTTGCGCAAAAAGTTGTTATAATGTATGCAGTGAGCAGGGAAGCCTACCTTCTCTCCTGAGTCCTTACTTCCTCCACTCGCCAAATCACTTCCTGCAATGCTGACCTCCAAAGTATAGAGGGCGACATTGCAGGAAGTCAAGCGGCGAGCGGTGGAACACAAGGAGAAAAGGTTAGCGTCCCCGCTCGCTGCCTACACATTTTGGACTGGTGCACACCAGGGCGGTTCTGAAGCGTTTTTTTTTAAACTCTTGCAAGGGGAAAACCGCTTGGCTAATGAAAGTGAATGGGATGGTGCACACCAGAGCGGCTCGTTTTTTTCCACAAACGCAAACTCGGGGGCTGCAGCATTTTTTAGATTTCTGAGGCGTTTCTGCCTCAATGTTAAAGTATAGGAAAGTGAAAAACCGCCCTGAAAAACGCTAGATCAGGGCAGTTTTCCAGGCGTTTTTGTTACAGAAGCTGTTCAGTAACAGCTTTACTGTAACAATATATGACATCTGCTACACAATAACGCTCAGAAAAATGCTAGGCATGTTTAGAAAACCTCTCTAAACATGCCTAGATTCCCTCTGAAATCTACTTCAAAAACTGCTAGCGTTTTTCAGATCTGCTAGAGGTTTTTGGTGTGCACTGGGCCTTTAACAACTTTTTGCGCAAATAGGTGGAGGGGAGCGGGGATGGGGGACCCAGGTGAAGGGGGAGGGGACAACCTCCCTTCCCGCCGACCGCTGCCACCCCCGTCCTGGCTGCTTTCCCCTCCAGTTGCCCCCCCCCCCCCCCCCCCCAGTGCATACGTTTCTACAAACTGGAAACGTATGCTGCAAATACTGTAGATTAAAAAATGAAAACCGGAGGGGGGAAAAAATGTACCAAATCGGATGCGTTTGAAATGGATCCAATCTGCTACAGACAAGTGTGGACCTAGCCTAAGATGTAATGGGGTCCTTGGCAAGGTAGTAGTTTTGGGCCCCCCTTGTGGTCCCTTTGGTAACCTTAAAGCGGAATATAACCCTGCATTTCAACTTTGCTCTAAAACATTATTTACAGCATATTATATGCAACCAGCATTTTTTTTTTTACTAGACCAGCATTGGAAGGGTTACACACAGAGGTTTAAAGTTTGGTGGAGAGATATGCAGAAGTTCAGATTGTTACATTCTATTTAGTTATATGTATCTATTGAGAAATGTTACACACTCTTTGGCTGTCCTCCAACTCCTTCTCAGTCAGAGAGATGAGTCACATTCAACACTTAGATACATTTATGTAAACAAAATGTATCTTCGGATGCGTCTGCACAAATCTAAAGGAACTTTAAAGCTGTGTGTAACCCTTCCAATGCTGGTCTAGTAAAAAAAAAAATGCTGGTTGCATATAATATACTGTAAATAATGTTTTAGAGCAAAGTTGAAATGCAGGGTTATATTCCGCTTTAAAGAGAATCTGTATTGTTAAAATTGCACAAAAGTAAACATACCAGTGTGTTAGGGGACATCTCCTATTACCCTCTGTCACAATTTCGCCGCTCCCTGCTGCATTAAAAGTAGTCAAAAACAGTTTTAAAAAGTTTGTTTATAAACAAACAAAATGGCCACCAAAACAGGAAGTAGGTTGATGTACAGTATGTCCACACATAGAAAATACATCCATACACAATCAGGCTGTATACAGCCTTCATTTTGAATCTCAAGAGATCATTTGTGTGTGTTTACCTTCTGTCCTCTGCAGCTCTCATCCACTGAATAGTACACTGGCTGATCGTTTCTTCCTGCAGACAGCTCTGCACTGTGTCTGTAGTTCCTCAGTATGTGTCAGCCAGCTTCTTTCACAGCCTAATGCTGGGGATACACGGTACGTTTCTGTACCATGTATCGACCAGCTGATCCGGACAGCTGATAATATTCAGCTGGCCCGATCAAGCCGCTCGACTCCCGCCCGCTCGATCCCCGTCGGCGAACAATAGCAGGTAATCGAGCGCTGATTAGGAAGCGCCGGCGGGGACGAGCGGCAATCGATTCGCGCGGACTAGCGGGGACGCGGCTGGGGTCGATCCGGCGGCTAATTGGCCGCCGGATCGACCCATGTATTCCCAGCATAACAGAGGAGGATTTTTATCCAGCTCTCTTGTCTCACTGATATCTGAGAGCAGAGACGCTGCTGGCTTATGTAAATAACACACACACTGGAGTGTGCATAGAGGGGCCTGGAGAGGGGTGTGCATAACAGATCAGCACAGAAGAGTTGGCAGCCTTCCAGACACAGGGCGACAAGTCCGACAGGGGAAAGATACATTATTTTATTACAGAGACGGTGATAGTAGAAAGTGCTGCAGTTAGCCAGAGCACATTAGAATAGGTTTAGGAACTTGTAGGATGGTAGAAAACAGGATGAAATTTTTGTTACAGAGTCTCTTTAAGTGGAGAGAGGTCAGAGAAGGTGGCAGCGGCAGGTGGGCCGCATTGACACCTATTAGGCCCCAAGCACCTGCCTAGGTTGCCTGGTGGATGATCCCGCTCTGGCAGAATATTGTATCTGCTGAAGTCCGTGAGACACAGGAGGAGAATAATTGGGAATAATAGTGAATGCCAAGTCCGCGGCTGCAGGCACAGCTGAAGTACAGTCAGAACTGCATATTTACCTTCTGCTCACTGGCTTAGCTAAGGAGCCATGGGCCCCGGTGCAAGTTTTACACTGAGCCCCCCAAGCACTCTATACATAACAATTGATACAGCGCACTAAAGCCTGCCATGGACAACCACAGAGTGAGAGCTATTCAAAGCCTCTATAGAAGTGATTATTACCAGCACAGGACCAATAGAAAGCTAACACTGCGATTGAGGGAGGGCCCATTTTGGATCCTCTTGCCCAAGGGCCCCACGGCCAGAACGGTAACAATCTCTGCACCCCCTGTTGCTATGCCACTGCCTCTGCTACTCCAGGCTGACTGTCTTGGGTTGCCAGACCCAATCAGTGTGTGGCTGCTGCCCCTGTTGCATTTGTAGCAGAAGCAGGGCCAGTCCTTCCACTGGGCCGACGTAGGAAATTGCCCAGGGCCCAATTTCCCATGGGGCCCCAGAAGTCAGGGATTGTAGAGGTCACAAGATTACTGTCAAAACAGTATGAAAATGTCAAAACAGTGTACTTTCATTATTGCTTGAGGTCCAGTTTACCTGAAATCATCCCTGAACACAGGCATACTGTAAGTATTGGGGGATAAACCACTGTAGGCCCGGGGCATAACTACAATTCATGCCCTCCCCAGAAAAAAACTTTGCTGGGACCCCCAATGCTCACACCCCTCCCCTTGCCTCCCCCTGATGACCCAGTCTGGGGGCCCGTCTCACAGGGTCATAAAACAAGTGTGGACATCATCATCTTCACACCCATAACCAGTGTAGCCACAAAAACACCTGATCTGAATGATGGACTCCTTCACTGGAGGTTGGGAAGGTCCCCTGTAGTTATGCCCCTGCTGCAGGCACAAGAGGGCCTGAGCCCCAACATCCTACCCTCCCTACCTTGGAAACCCCAAAAACATCTAGCGCAGGAACTGTTGCGGCCACACTTGAAATTGTCACTGCCTGCCACCAACTGAGAGGAACATGATACCACGTGGACTGTATACCCCCAATACCCCCCATGGACTGTATATCCCAGTCCCCCATATTGTCCCTTACACCCTCCACACCCTATGGACTACATACCCCAACCCCCTATATCCTTCCCTTACCCCCCCCCCCCCCCCCCCCCCATGTTAATGTTTTGTTTTGCTTTGGCAATGATAAATGTATTTGGTCCTGCCAATAAAGCTTTTTTGGATTGGATTGGATTGGATTAGAATGGGGGTGTCATGGTGGCCACACCTGTTATATCACCCCTAGTAGATGCACCCCCTGTAGTGTGGACCCCTTTACAAAGTTGATGAGCCCCATTATTCGTAGTCACCCCTTGGTAGCAACCGTCCTCAGCAGTCCCATCACTTGTATCTACTTCTACACTGCCTTCCTTCATGTAGCAACCCTCTCCATGTTAAAGCCAAACCACAGAACCCTACCTCCCCCCCCCCCCCAACCTTTTCAAGTGCAGTCTTCCAAGTGAATAAACACCCCACCAGTCCCACAGCAACTTCTTTCACTGGGTTCAAAGCTATAAGTGCAGCAGATCAATTCAATCTGAATCCGATTTAAGATGAAATGTTGTCAACATAAGTTGGGTCAAAGTGTTACACCAATTGGTACCTCTCAGTGGATTTCCGAGTTGAGTGACTGGGTCTCTGTTGACCACCACAACAGACCCACCAGGATGGCTTGTAGTGAGATGACAGAAGTATTATGGCCCAAGCACCATAACCAGGTAATGGTTTTAGTGGGGAAGGAGAGGGGGCAGCCATGTAGGCGCAATGCAGCACACCTCCCAACTTTTTAGGTCCAGAAAGAGGGACACTTAGGCCACACCCATGTCACACCTCTAACCATGCCCCTGACACACCCCTAGGCACGCAATCTTTAAGGTTTTCGTAAGAAAAATGTGTTGTTTTATAATTCAAACAATTCAATCTACAGGATACAGGATGCAAAAAATGACTAATAAAATACTCCTCGGAATTCAGAAAAACAGAAAATTAGAAAAACGGAAAATGGCATCGGAATTTGCACGGAATCGGAGATAAGCATTTCCGACCATCCCTACCACTTAGCTTGAGACAGTAAATGTTAAATCAACTATTAGGCCCACGAACTTAGACAATGGCCTCCATTCACTAAGCTTATCTCCTGTCTTTAATAACGTTTCTAGAGTTATCAGTCACCATGGTGATGAGGCATGTCGTACTCAGGAAACATTTTACCTCAGACAAACCTAAAGTGAACTCTTCTGTCTTTAAAATAACTCCAGAATTCTTAAGTTAAAGACAGGCTGTTAATTAATTGTGTGTAAAAATAACTACAGAGGAGGTAACTTAAGGAATGAAGAGATAAGATAACTCTCTCAATGTGTGGAGGTAAGTTTTCTCTTGCCTTATTATCTCCAGCATGATCTTAGTGAATTGAGGCCAATGTTTTAGATTTCAGCTCCTTACATGATTGATTTTGAAACCCCTGCTCAATGGTATCCAAAGCCTTCCCTTTTCATAAGTATCTACCCAGGGTCGGACTGGGCCACAGTAGTACAGTTTTTTCCCTCGGTGGGCCCTGCCTCCAAGTCTCTGGTGGGCCCCCCCTCCTTGTCTGACAGCTCCAATTGCTGCCTGCAGCACAAAAATTCTCCTCTCAGTGCTGTAATCAATCATGCTAAGAGCAGTGGTGTAACTATGGAGCTGTAAGCCTCGATGCAAATTTTACAATGGGGCCCCCCAAGCACTCTATACATAACAATTGATATGACGTACCAAAACCTGCCAATGGCAACTACAGTGTCAGAGGTGCAAGAAGGGGATGGGAAATAGCTTGTTAATGATTACCACTGTTCAAAGTATCTATAGAAGTGATTATTATGAGTACAGGACCAATAGAGAGGTAATACTGTAGTTGAGGGAGGGCCCTTCGGGGCCCCTTTGGCCCAAGGGCCCCGATGCGGTCGCAACTTCTGCAGAGAAGGACATTACTTTATATTGAAGGAGGGGACTCTATGCAAAATTTTGCTGGGCAGCAGTGTCTCTGAATTACAAAGCTGCTAAGATCATGTACATTTGGCCCTGTCCATAATACATCATGACCACTCCCACCTTCTGGTGCATGGTCACACCCTTTTTTCACCGCAATCATGGGATGTGTGGGCCCAGGTTGAAATTTCTTTGGTGGGCCCCCAGTGTCCCAGTCCGACCCTGTATCTACCTATTTTATTTTATTTTTTTAAGTCGCTTCAGTTTTACTTTAATTTGTTGCTTATTTTCTACACCTGGACCAAACTAGACACTCCCATATCACAGGAATGCCATAGATAGAATAACTGTTTTTTGCATGCACATGTTTTACATGCTTACATGAAATATCTCCAGCCATTTATTCACAGCAGCCTAGAAAGCTGAAGGGATTGCCTTTTTTCTCAGAGATTGTGGAGTTTCGCTTCTTCAGTAGATTTCACAGAGAGGCTTTTCAGGTCAGCGATCAGTGGGCGACACAGTGCATTCCACCAGAATTCATAAAACAGAATACTCCAATTGAATTGTGACTGTTCCTTATACAATAATTTCCCATTAATCATCTCAGTCTTTCTTCCTGGCAGAGTGACAGAACTACTATTTATCCAATGACAAATCATGGACGTTCCTTCTTCAGTGGAGCAAGAGCTCCCCCTACTGGCAAAACCATGCACACTGCAGCTGGCCAGGTAACATGCCCTCGTTTTTTTTCCAAAGATGAAAAAAAGGTTCAACAAAAATAAACAATGAATAATAATAATAATAGAAAAATAAAAGGACCACTATCGTGAAAAAAGTAGGCAGTTACAATCTGACAGAACCAACAGGTTTTGGGCCAGTCCATCTTCTCATAGGGGATTCTCATCGTCATGGTTTTCTTTGCTTTTAACAGAATTTCTTGAACAGCAGTTTACAGTGAACCTCAAGACTAAAAATCCACTCAGCAGCACTGAAAAGACTTGGTGTTTCTTTAACAGTTTCACAGCATCAGAATTTTGATTTTCTTACCAAAGTCTCATTTTTAGCTGCACAGAAGCTAAGCTCCGCCCCATCAAAGAAAACTGCCCGAGCTTTTTCCCCCTGATGCTGTGCAAAGCATGATGGGATTTCTGATGTTGTTGTTCTCGTTAGCAACTCGCCTAGCTACTGGGAAGGGTGATCAGGGCACATGACAGTTGGAACTGTGTCTCATGCTCCCTGTCACCTCCTTTCAACCAAAAAGATGGCTCCCCCATGAAATCACTACGGTTTTCAGAAAAAGAGCAAAGAAGCGTGCACCTTCCGTCCTATGATTTATTTCCACATTGTGACATATTAGGATGTATTGACACTGAGGTACACAATAAGTATTTCACAGAAACAAAGCCTGCTAGTGACAGAGTGCAAGGGTATCTTACATGTCCTGGAACAAGTGGGTCACATCATTGGAGGTGGGTGGTGGGCATTAGGGTGGCTTGGCGACGGCCGTTTCGCGTCTCCTGACGCTTGGTCACGCTGCGTACCACTAACCCGTTAGTGGTACGCAGCGTGACCAAGCGTCAGGAGACGCGAAACGGCCGTCGCCAAGCCACCCTAATGCCCACCACCCACCTCCAATGATGTGACCCACTTGTTCCAGGACATGTAAGATACCCTTGCACTCTGTCACTAGCAGGCTTTGTTTCTGTGAAATACTTATTGTGTACCTCAGTGTCAATACATCCTAATATGTCACAATGTGGAAATAAATCATAGGACGGAAGGTGCACGCTTCTTTGCTCTTTTTCTGAAAACCGTAGTACTTTCTTCATGCCTGTTTACGCGGAGCACACGTCCAGTGACATAGAGGTATAGAGTGCAAGCAGTGGGTCCACCTTTATTAGCCTGCAACAGCCATCAAGGACAGCCTGTGCAGTTGTGAGATGTGCCACACATATTTTCCTTTCTTTGAATGAAATCCCCCATGAAATCACAAACATTTGCCTGTTCTTTTAAAACAGGGTGGGTAAGAGGTTATATTACCTATCTATTTTAATTAACATAACTAATGTAATTTAACGAGACACTGAAGCGAAAAAAATATGATATAATGAATTGGTTGTGTACTATGAATAATTACTAGAAGATTAGCAGCAAAGAAAATATTCTCATATTTTTATTTTCAGGTATATAGTATTTTCTAACATTGCATCATTCTATAATATGTGCAGATTACACAACACTCAGCATTCAAAATTATTCTTTCAGAGCAGTCTGTGAAGTAATGACCTCTCCTCTAGCAGAGGAAAAGAAAATAGTTCACTAACAGTTGAGCTAATAAAAGTCAGAAAACAGCCCTCTCCACGACTTTGAAAGTCATAGAGCTTAATGGCTTTTTTGTATAGAGATAACAACTGGAGTTTCTTAACTCTTCCTGTACTGGAAACCATTAGACTGATGTATCTGATCTTAATGTTTTATTTCTTAGCTGTACTACACATACAAATCATAATATCATCATTTTTTTCGCTTCAGTGTCTCTTTAATGACAGTATGTTTGTTTAGGCTGAAGTTCCTCTTTCACTGCCAAAATAGTAAGAAACCAGCCTCCCTACTCACTTGCACGCTATTTTGTCAGTTAAACTTTGCAACTGCTGTTCAGGAAATACTGCTGAAAAACAAAGAAAAGCCTGAGAATCCCCCATGAAGAGATGGACTAGCCCAAAACCTGTCGGTTCTATCAGGTTTTAACTCCCTCCTTTTTTCACAATAGTGGTCCTTTAATGATTTATTGGCTACTGTAATAATATAGGCCTCAATTCATTAAGCATTACCACATTCGGTAATGACGAAAAAAATGCTAACATCACCTTGCCAAATTCACTGAACCTATTACTGCACTGATAAGTAAAATTACCGACTTGTGCGGTAATTACCTCAAGAAATTGCATTTCACAAAGATTAAAGCATTCAGTAAATCAAGTGAAAGTGTTTGGCATTTACATCCAGCTCTGACCAGCCGGTAACTCTCACACTCCATGTGATAACATTGACAGATGTAGCAGACAACCAATAGGGAGAGCCACACAGCCCTGCTTCTCACCCAATTTGATCTGATACTCTGGAGGGCGGGACTTCAAACAGCAGAACAGGAGATGGAGACCTATAAAAAGGCTTTTCTGTATCGCTTTAGATGTGCTTATCTATGTACTGGTATACAGAAGAGCTCCATCTAGTGGCTGCAGCACATCTAAAGGAATGCCGAGGTCAGGGCTGCCTTCAGGGCATCGGGGGGGGGGGGGGGGGCCTGAGTGAATCTGGGGCCTGGCGAACAGTGCCACAAATGGGCCCCAGCTGCAGTCTGTCCCTGTCTGTCCTTCTGGCTGCCAATTAATGTGGTGAGAGGTGCCAAGAGGCTCATCTAACTTTGTCAGTTAGTGACTAGTGGTTAAAGTAAACCTGGGAATGGGAGAAAGGGATTTTTACTTACCTGGGGCTCCTTCCAGCCCCCTGTAGTCCGCCAGCTCCCTCGATACCCTTCTGGTCCAATCCATTGTGCTCCTGTGAAGTCCGCACAACCCTCCCAGTCATGGTAGCGCTTGAAAAGTGGACATACGGACATTAGTACAGCGCTGCGTAATATGTTGCAGCACTGCGTAATATGTTGGCGCTTTATAAATACAATAAATAAATAAATTAGTGTGTTCAGGCCTTCAAAGATTGTGATTTGCTTTGTGGGAGCAGAGGGGAGTGAGAAGGCCCAGTCGGTTTGCCCAGCATGGGACCCAATAATTTCTGATGGTGGCTCTGGCCGGGGTTGCACTGGACAGAAAGAAACACAAACAAATGCGGTATCTTACCGACCTAAATTTTATCAAACTGCCCGAAAAAATTCCTAAAAGTCTGTTAACAAAGTGGCAATCACCTGAAATGGTCAACACTTTTCAGCTTGATCGCCACTTTATCGGACAAATCTGCTCCATTATCAATATATTTATATATTGGCAATCAGATTGTTTACCTCATTATTGATCACCGACGAATGTCGCCAGTGTCATTGTGTCGAACGCTAGAGGCTACAATAGAGGACAGTGGTGCCTATTCCAAACACACTCTTTGCCCCTTTGCCTGAAAAATGTCAGAGCTGCCATCAGGAGGGTTATACAGATACCAGGAAAAAGGTTTGGTGGCCCAAAATGTCACCTTGCCTAGAGGACCAACAAGAGTTACTGTGAACCGTGGCATAACTGCAAAACATAGGAACCCCAGAAAAACTTCAAAGAGGCCCCCTTAATATTCACCACCGTTCCCTTGCCTCCTCTTGGTGACCTCACAGCCTGAAGGCCCATCTTACAAGGGTCATTAAACAAGTGTGATCATCAAGATCTCCACACCCATAACATATGTAGCCACAAAAACACCTGATCTGGAGTATCGGAGGGAGGGTTAGTAGTTGGGTGCCCTCCATATCTCTGGCCCCCCTACTGCTGCAAGGGCTTTTCCCCTGTAGTTAGGCCCCTGATTGTGAACTGTACTATTTCTGGGGTCCACAATATTTTTAAGGAACCTGACGGAGGTCCACAGATTGCCACAGCCTTCCCCAATCCCCATCGCTCTTCAAAACTGCAGGGGCTGCTGGCTGCTTGCTTTGTAGTTAAGTCTTTGGTACCGCCAGAGGCGTAACAAGAAGCCTGTAGGTCAGGCAATATCTCACACGGTTCCTGCGCATGATCCCACATGTCACGTGACCTGCATCAGGAGCTGGGCAAGGTAAGCTGCAGCCACACCTGTCTGCAGTGAAGAGGAGTGGCCTGACTGTCAATGGATAAATGAGTGGAGCACTAGAGTAGGTATAATACCACGTTCTGCAATATAGGGTGGGGCTGTCGGTGGTAAAGGGGTTTCATATTGGCCACACTTGGTATAAAAGGTAGGGCGCTAGGATCGGTTACAGAAATTAAAGGAATAGTACACATCCGCCACTCTCCCACCTTTGGAATCTTTATACGCTCCCTCAAAACCCACCTTTTCCGACAAGCATATTCTCTAGCTTAGGCCATGCGCCCACTAAATAACCTAATTACGCACTGCCTGCACATATACTGTATACTTCCCCCACCTCTTGTTTCCACCCCATTCCTTTAGATTGTAAGCTCACAAGGGCAGGGCTCTCACCCTTTTGTGTCATGGAATGTTATTAATTTAATTGCTTGCACACTGTTAGACATTTTTACATTTTAGTCATCATGTTAAATTTGCAATTGTAATCAGCAGTTCTGTATTTTTACTCAGTGTTCATATCTGATGTATATCATTGTCTGTATCATTATGTATCCCTTGTTTGTTTTCTTACATTGCACAGGAATATGTTGGCGCTTTATAAATAAATAATATTAATAATAATACTATTGATTCACATATTTTTTTCAATTGACACAGGAATTGTTTGGGAAGTGCTGCTAAGTACTGGTGTATACATTTTAGTAGCAACCTCTTTGTTTACTGTTAACAAAATACTTTCAAACTTTACTGATGCCAAAACGGATGGCTGACTGAGTCACGAGGAGAGGGGAAATTCCCCTCACACTAGATCAGTTGACTCTATGTGTAGCTCTGTGTGTGACAGAGTGAGAGAGCTCCCAACAGCTGCAGATCCTGTGTCCTGTGTTTCTGACTGAAGTGTCTGAAGAGAGCAGAGGAAATGTAACTAATTGTCACAGCTTTTCATACTGTTTTTGCTTTCAGAGTTTGATATGTTTGATATTTGCTTTCTGTAGTCTGATATGCAACTCTGACTGTGCATTGAAGCAGATACCCCTTCTGCAATTGATTTGTCCCAATATATCTAAATCCTACCCTCACTAAATTACAGCTTTTGCCTCTGATATTTAACATGAAAAGTAGGAAAATGTTTACACAGCTACTTAGACATTATTTGTACATTGTCATTTTAGAATACTTGGGTATCGATAGTATTCCTTTAAGCGTGAGGAGATTTGGCATGGTTTGTAAATATGCTCCTGCTCCCTGCTGCATTATGGTGGGCAACTTTTGGTGCTTCATTCATGGAGCAAAGATTAGCCAGGGGACTGCTACAGACGGCAGTGATGAAATCAAAAAGCTTTTGATAAATACGGCCCTTGGTTTTGAAGCAACACTCTGATGCACCATAAGGGCCCTTTTCCACCAGCGCGTTTGCGCTGGCTGAATCGCAAAACCGCAAACCGCTAGCGATTTTACAATCGCTACGGTTTGCTTTTTAACATAGGAATCGCGGTAGGTCATTTCCACTACCGCGATTCGCTTTTGTCGGGAACGCGAACGCGCGGCGGAGCGATAATTGCCGCGATTTTGCTATGCAGTGCATAGCATAGCAAAATCGCGGCCGCAAACGTCGGGGGAATCGCCGGTTTTGCGATTCAGCAATCGCTAGCGTTCAACGTGAACGCTAGCGATTGCAGGTGGAAAAGGGCCCTAAGAGGTCCATATCTTGACATGAGGCCCGGCTTTGACCTTTCCTACATGTGTGCCCAAGTTAACCTCAGCTGCTGGCCTGGACAGCCTTTTGTGGATGGGTTATGCCAGGAATGAGCTCCCGTTCAGTTGTTGCTATGAGGCATCCCTCCAGCAGGCTAAGTTCAGCGTTTCTGTCACGGTCTTGCGTAATGTGTTGGAGCCACAAAGTGCTCATGCAAAGTAGCGTAACAGGAGACACCACAGAGCGATCCATACAAGCCCGTCCATAAATCTCCAGAGTCA
This sequence comes from Hyperolius riggenbachi, assembly GCF_040937935.1. Classification (NCBI taxonomy): domain Eukaryota; kingdom Metazoa; phylum Chordata; class Amphibia; order Anura; family Hyperoliidae; genus Hyperolius; species Hyperolius riggenbachi. Next base: position 420,361,160 of record NC_090650.1, read on the forward strand.
GCCTATCAGTTTCAAACAGACATCTGCTGCAGAGATCAGCCATTCTGAGTTATCGGATTCATCTCCGTCAACACGAGACAAGCCGGGTCAAGTGCATGTTGGGAAGTTTTAAGGGATTAAACTATAAGGCCAGGATTGCACTGTACAGTGATCTGGGAAGGTCCCCCGTCTTTCATTCATAACTGTCAAATTGTGGACCAGATGACTCTCTTCTCGGTGTCTCCCTCGAAGTATGCAATTACTGTCGTGTTTTAATTGATTTACGAAAGCTGGAGAACATGGGAGGACACTTGAGAGGCCAACGGCTCAGGAATGGCAGTTGATTGGCTGTGATCACCCACGTTGGTATACTGTAATATGCCTCCAACGGGCAATAGCCACCCATTCAGTTGTAGCCAATTTTATATGGCACTGTTTGAGTATCGCCACCAACCCCTAGCTGTCTGCTGACATGTGGCAGCCACAGCTTGTACTTTTTACCGCCCAAGGCCCACTATCATCAGCTGCTCCCGAGATGAAAGCATCCTAAACTTCCCCTACAACTCGGCAGGGGTTACATTGTAAGCTCCTATGAGAACAGTTAATGACATGATGGCAGGGATAAGACTGTAAGCTCCTTGGCGAGTGGCACATTCAGTAAGTGACAGGCAGCTCAGAGATCACTGTAAGTGCCAGTTTGTTGCTCCTTCATCCCCCGAGTACCTGATCCGGCTGTTGGTAGCCACCCACCGCTATGTGCAAACTCTGTGTAGCAGAAAACATGTTCAGCTGGATAACTGCTACTGCCACCTTGCTGCCTACAGCCCACCCTGCTTTCCTGGTGCCCTAGGCCATGGCCTATGTGGCCTTGCCTGAAATTCGGTCATGGTGGCAGCAGCCTAAGAAAGGTAACTCCACCATAGACACGAGGTCCCTCTGTGTCCTCTAGGTCCCCTCCGTGGTCCCACTGTCGCTCCATAAACCTGGTGACTTTGGCTGAAGGGGCTTAGTCTTTCGAGCACCGTACATGCGCAGGACGGCTGGGTGCCTGGATGGCGCATGCGCAACTTTGGCTGAATTCACACACCTACCGGATCCACCAGCTCCCATGAAGGGGACCCGGAGGACACCAAGGGACCTCACAGGCTCCAGGAAGCCCAAAGTAAGTCCAGATTTCCTTTTTTTCAACTCTGTTCAGGGTCCCTTTAACCCCTTCACCTATTAATGCACAGAGCATTCCTGGCCACTGTACATCCCCTCCCCGGTAGTCTCAGCAGTATGGCTTCTCATGTGTCTGATCCTCGTTTCTATGAATCCGCAGAACTCGGGCCATGTGCACTGTGTCCTTCTCAGCTTGCACATATCCAGTGATCAGCTCCACTTTCACTCCCCAGCGCGGAACATTCCTGCCGCTTCCAGCATGACTTCACTGACTGCTATTTATAACCTTCCTGGGACTTCCAAGGTACGTGACTAAGCAGATGCTTCCGAGGAACTAGGCAGGCCATTTCACTTGAAGGTAGAAGTCGGTCAAGCAGAAAAATGTTGGGAAACTGGAGGTTGTCAGGGGGTCACTCATCAGAGCAACCAAGCTTGTTTACAGCGGTTGCTCTGTTTGTGACAAATGCATCTCTTTCTCTGTTGAGGTCAGTTTTCCGCTTTTTTTCGGGGTTGCGGTGGGATGAGATGCTCCTGCTGCATCCTACCGCAGAGCAAAAAATGACAAACATATGACCTTGTGGCAGTATGCTCCTACAGGGTCATATGCATGGCTGGATTCAAGGCAAGGCCCCAAAGGCCATGGCCTAGGACACCAGGAAAGCATGGGGCGGCTGTGGGCAGCTGGGTGGAAGTAGCAGTTAGCCTGCCGAACATTCATCCTGCTACGCAGAGTGTGCACATAGTGGTGGACGACTACCAAAAGCTGTTTCTGGCACTCGGAGGAATGAAGGGGTACCGAACAGGCACTTACAGTAATCAATAAGCTTCCCATCACCCACCCGAATGCGCCGCTCGCCAGTGAGTTTACAATATAATCCCTGCCATCCTGTCACAAACTGTTCTCAGAGGATTTTATAATGTAATCCCTGATTCCCTGCCATCAATTCACTAACTGTCCTTAGAGGATTTTATAATGTAATCCCTGCCATCCTGTCACTAACTGTTCTCAGAGGATTTTATAATGTAATCCCTGATTCCCTGCCATCAATTCACTAACTGTCCTTAGAGGATTTTATAATGTAATCCTTGCCATCCTGTCACTAACTGTCCTCAGAGGAGTTTATAATGTAATCCCTGCCATCATGTCACTAACTGTCCTCTGAGGAGTTTATAATGTAATCCCTGCCATCATGTCACTAACTGTCCTCAGGAGTTTATAATGTAATCCCTGCCATCATGTTGCTAACTGTCCTCAGAGGAGCTTATAATGTAATCCCTGCCATCACATCACTAACTGTCAGCAGAGGAGTTTATAATGTAATCCCTGCCATCATGTCACTAACTGTCCTCAGAGTAGCTTATTATGTAATCCCTGCCATCACTAACTGTCCGCAGAGGAGTTTATAATGTAATCCCTGCCATCATGTCACTAACTGTCCTCAGAGGATCTTATAATTTAATCCCTGCCATCATGTCACTAACTGTCCTCAGAGGAGTTTATAATGTAATCCCTGCAATGATTTCACTAACTGTCCTCAATGGAGCATACAATTTAATCCCTGCCATGCTGGAGGGGAGTTTAGGATGCTGGCAATCCAGGGGCAGCTGGTGATAGTGATACTGACACTCAGAGGTAAATAACAGACTAGCAAATCTGCGTGTCGCTAGCCTGGCAGTTTTGTTTTATGGGGAACAGCAGAGCCCAGGGGAGAGTGGGGGCACACTGTAAGGACACAGAGGCTGCTCATTGTATATAGAATGTGCCTCTATGTCCTAATAGGATTTCACAAACCCACCTCGGGTTCTCTTTAAAGAGAATCTGTACTATTCTTACAATAAAAAACATACCATTCTATTCATTATGTTCTCCTGGGCCCCTCTGTGCTGTTTCTGCCACTCCCTGCTGCAATCCTGGCTTGTAATTGCCAGTTTTAGGCAGTGTTTACAAACAAAAGACATGGCTGCTAACCAGAGTGTGATAGGAGCTTAGTCTGTGACTCATACAGAGCCTGGAGGGGGCCTGGAGAGGGTGTGTATAGCTTCTATCCTATCACAAGCAGAACAGCACATTCCAGCCTGAGTGCCTGAGCCTGACAAAGCTGTCAGAGGAAAGAAGATTAGATTATATAACAGAGATAATACAGCCACTGTTCAACTAAGAAAGGCTGCAGTAAGACAGACCACATTAGAACAGGTATAGGCACTTATAGGATAGAAGAAATAAGGCTGAAAATTTTGTTACAGAGTCTCGTTAAGCCCTTGTGTCGGATTGGATAAGTGTGAAAGTCTCCATTGCTTTTGCGGTCCCTTGAGGCAAAATAGGGTAAGACAAATCAGGTTTAACCTGCTAGTGTAAAAGGGGCCTGAGTCTCTCAGAGTCACGGCTTACTGATCGACCATTTTTTCTGAGCTGTTGCAATTGTCTTGGCAGCTGCATGGGCTGTGTGTGTTTTAGGTGGTAAGTGGTGGGTGTCGGTTGTATTCTGGAGCGTCACACCAACCTGCAGAAGAGGAATCGTGGCACAGAGCCCCCCCCCTAGGGGGAGGAGGGGGGTCTCGGGCTGTCATGTGAGACCTCTGCTGAGAGAAATTGAAAGTCCAATTCTGGGAACTACAGTGAAGGAGAGAGGGGTCTACGCTTGACAGCGACAAACCACATCCTATATTCGTTAACTGAACACTTGCACCACCATTTCCACATCTCTGGCCCCATCTTTGGGAATACATGAAAGTGACGAGGCAGAAAAGAAGGAACAGGCAACATCGTTAGTTTTTCAAACAAATGTTATCACATGAGAACCTTTTTTTTCTACCATTTCTTTAGAGAGGAGCTGTAACCAAGGATTGAACTTCATCCCAATCAGTAGCCAATACGCACTTTCCCACGAGAAATCTTTACATTTTCTCAAATAGATAATCAGGGGCGTCTGTATGGCTGATATTGTGGTGAAACCCCTCCCACAGTGTGATGTCATAACCAAGGTCCTGACAGTTTGCTGTCTGTGAACCTCGTTGCATTGTGGGAAATAATGGCTGTTTCTAACTGCCAAACAAGCAATATCTCCCTCTGTGCATAGAACTCTCAGTAACGAACATTCCATACAGATCACCTGGCAGAATTAAAGATGTTGCCTCCAATGATACACTTCAGAATGCAAATCAGGGAGAGGAAAGATTTTACAATGAGCAAACACAACACTATATAAATGAATTTTGTTACAAATAAGCAATTTTATTCCATTAAGTTGTTTTCACTACAGTTCCCCTTTATATTTTAATTTCCATCACAGAAACATGACAGTATTCCTTTCTATAAGATCAGGCTGAAATAAAAAAGCAACAATCACTTTTAAGGTAACCAGTAACGATACAATCCTACGTCTGATCGATTGTTTCCGCTAACCAGTTTGATGAGATTTGGATCGATTACCGCAGCAATTGGAAACAATAAACTGGCCGCGGATTGTGTTGTTAATTCCCCCTTTTAGGCTATGTTCATAGTGGGTATTGCATTGCATTCCCTGCAGGAACGCAACGCAATGGATCAGGTAACCGGCGCCAAATATTGTCTGTGTACATTGCGTCGCATACAGTGTAGTATACAGTCAATGATAAGTATGGCAAACAAAGTTCATAAACGCTCTGAAACTCCCATTGGGCCCTTACCAGCCGGTGCAGGATCTGGTCAGCCACCCCAATCCATTATAGCAAACAAGAAGGATCCGCAAAACCAGGCGAGGTAGGTGAAAAAAGTTGGTATTTTTATTGAAGACTCCACATGAAAGAGGTCAATAAAACCATAGGATGAACTAATGTTCTGCCCTTAATCACAGGTCAAAATTTTTTTTTTCCCAAAAAGACCGTGTATTTATTGGAGAAAATGGATTTTAAAAATGCTAAGAAAAATGTTTTTTTAAACCTAGAAAAATGACTGTTTAAAAAACATTTTTTTTTGTATTTTTAACCACTTCGGTACCAGCAGCCTCTGCCCCCTTAAGGACCAAAGGCGCTGGTACGCTAAAACGCGCATACCGACGAATCGCCGCAATAATTCGTCGCTCCCACTGGTCACGCCGCTCTGTCCCCGCCACAGGCTGCTCTCACTGCCGTCCCTATGACCAGGGCCGGATTTCAGGCAAGGCCACCTAGGCCATGGCCTAGGGCACCACAGGAGCAAGGGCACCAAAGCAGCAGGCTGGACTTATGCAGCATTTGCAAACTTGCAAATGCTGCAATGCAGGGAGATCAGGTGAGTCCCTGACTGCGGTACTCTGCTGCCAACAGCCTGTTCAACGACCACCTTGCTCTCTGCATGTTTGCATTGTGGCCGGCGGCTATGGACTTGGGCAGCATTGGAGACAGAGGGGAAGAGGAAGCTTCGGCACTGGAGACGAATGGAGAAATGAGTGACACTGATGGCTGCTGCGGTGTGATGGTGAGCTGGCTACCTATATTGAAAGGGGGGTGGGAAAAGGAGGGATTAAGGGGGGGGGGGGGGGTATCAGGTTACCTATACTGAAGGGGGGCGGCTGGTAACAGTGGCCTTGGGCGGTAAAGAGTACAAATTCGGCCCTGCCTATGACGGCAGAGCGCTGTGCGCCAGTCAGGAGCCGCTTTCATTGGCTCCTGACCCTGTCACTCAATGTAAGCCAATGGGAACGGCTTACATGAATGACAGGGCCAGGAGCCAAAGAAAGCTGCTCCTGCCCGGCGCACAGTGCTCTGCTGTGATAGCGACGGCAGGGCAGCACATTGCGGCGGGTAGAAAGCGTCGAGAGCGGTGGGAAAACGGGCGGGGACCCACGGTGAATGGGACGTAGAGTTTACGTCCTGTCAGAACCGCAGCGCCACCTGCCCGACGTAGATTTATACTGCAGCGGTCCGAAAGGAGTTAAGATCGATTTTCTCAAAAACTGCAAAGTATTTTTGAACAACTCTTTTTGTAACTTGTACCCACTATTCTTTTTAACATATGTAGCAATTTAGGTAGCAATAGCATGTATGGGGGCCTTGCTATTCAAGTCGGCACGAAATTACACGTAAATTACGTAAATGGGAACAACTACGAAATTGCTTACACTGTTCCCCCGAAATTATACATTACGATTATGATGCATAATTACACATGGGCGTAATTTCTGCTAATCATTACTGGCAATTACCAAAGCCTGAATTACCCTTGTGTGGGGTGCGCACTATAGAATTAGTACTATAGCAGCGTCCAGCTCAGGTGCTGTGTGCCTGGCGCCGAGTGCTGAAACCACCTGCTTCCCAAGGTAAGTATCTAATTGTGGCCTTCTGACCAGGAGCCCTGACACTGGCCACTTCCTAGATCACAGACTGTTATTTCTCTATAGTGCAATCTTCTCAGCGAATCCAGTCTATGCCCGCCCCTCAGTAGGAGGACGCATTCCAATCAGCTGCTACCGCCACACCCCCAGCACTTGTTGTCACTCACTACCCTCTCTCTGCTGCTTCGGGTCATCTTATCGAAATATTCAGATTTTCATATCTGATTTCTCAGCTGTCAGATTTAGATCTCTGCCCCGGAGGTGGCCTTTAAGTAGACTTGTTCCTTTTTCAAAAGCAAAGGTCTTTTCTCATGGTAACACTTTGATTTCATTTGATCGCTTCATGAAACTGAACACCTGTAATCCAAGAATAATACCGCGGCAATCACACAGCCGGGGGAAAGGATTGCGTTTCCACGGGAAAAAAAAACATAAGCTATTTATTTAGGATTTCTTACGTGGCCTTAAACCACAGTGTGAGATGAATAGGAAGCGATAGCTGCTCAGTAAACAGCTTAAAAGGGCCCGGCCGGATATCTGTGAATAATGCAATAACGTTATACCTGATCGCACAGAGCGGCGCGCAGAGGAGACTGGGGCGACCTCTGTCCTGCTTGGAACCCTGTCAGAAGGCAAATTAAAGGGTGGTGGTAGAGACGGCCTCTGTGATATCAAAATTACAAGGGAGCTGTCCTCCAGGCATTCAGCGAGCCTCAATGGCTTTGTAAGAATGTGTAATTTTTTGACGAGCCCGCCTGCATTCCTCCGGTGCCGGATAATCTAAAGAGGACAGTGATAGGGTGCCTGAGCCATCGTCTTACAAACTAGGGATAGAAACCAGAGGAAGAGGATTCACGGGAAAGGCATGTACGGCAATTACAGAGGAAGGGATGAGCTGCCTGCCAGGGAATTTGGGCCGTAGCTAAACTTCTCTGACCCCGGTGAAAATCATACAATGCCCTTTCTTGCCCTGAAATGTGTGTGTGTGTGTGTAGGGGGGGGGGGGGGGGTGTGAATGAGGAAGACACGAAGTGGTGGACAGGTAAAGTATTAATGCACGGTCACCCGGGGTTCATGTACATTTGGGGGGAAGCGGCAAGGAGGGCAAGGTGACGAGGCAATGTTACTAGGCCGACTCCCGAAAGTTTTCAAGCTGAAATTGATCACGAATTGGCCTTGCCCACCAACAAGTCTCTCTCCGATCAAATTCGATCAGAGAGAGATCTGTCTCTTGGTCGATTGACTGCCAAAATCGCTTGATGTATGGGTACCTCTAGTGTGTCTGTGAGATGAAAAAAGTAGATCTCCATCCATGGATGATGAACTTGGTATACCTAGTAGCAAGTTGTCCTGTGCATGTGGCCTTGATGCAGCTAAGGCTAGATGTATACTTTTCCTGCCACTAGACCATCCCTTTTGGCCTTCCATGCGCAGTCCTCCTATCATTACATGTGCAGCCCCTCTCCTGTTTCTTGTGCAGCCCCCTTCACATGCCTTGTGCAGCTCGCTCTTCCATATGAACAACTATACAGTATCCACTCTACGGTATTTCATGTGCAGCGCCTTTAGGTGGCTGCCTCCGTATTCCATGCATTTCTCTTCATTTGCAGCCTCCTCTTCCATATGTTGCAGCTATGCCTTTCCTACTTTCAGCCCCTACCCCCCCCCTTCCATGCCTTCCTCCTCCACCAGGGTCCCCTTCCCCTGCACCACGGCTGTGTTCTTTCATCCATACCCACAGATCGGCACAGCGGCAATAACAGGTGGAGCTTACCACTTCTACCTCAGCTCTCCAGAGCTCCCTCCATCTGCAGCCACTAGGTGTCCTCTGGTCGCTGCGCTCTTCTCGGTCTGAAATTCTCTGCGCGACCCGTGATTTCATGCAACGTGCGGAAGAACGAGGAGTGGGCAGAGACCAAAGGACACCTAGTGGTTTTAGCTGGAGTGCCGTAGAAACCCAATGGAAGAGGCCAAAGGGGGGATGCTACCCAGGGGCTGCTACCACAAAGACACACCACTGGTTGTAACCAACCGCTTTAGGATCACCCTCCCTAACTTAGAGTGCAGGCTTAGTTATGGAGCTGTTTACCCAGTGCAGGCAGTTATTGGGTGTGGCTAGCTGCAACCTCTCCTTCCTGCAGTGTACATCTATGGAAGAGGGAACAACCATGGGGACAGGGGAGCATCCAAGCAGTCAGGCCCCTGTCTTGTCCACACTGAAAAAGTGAAGGAACCCCACTAGGTGAGTACCAAAGGTTTTAGTGATTAGGGATTTGGAGGCACTTTTGTGTGTGTGTGTGTGGGGGGGGGGGGGGGAATTAAGTAAAAAAAAATATATACTGGATGGAGACTTTAAGAAACAGTTCTTAAGAAATTTAGAACCAATTTTTTATTAATTGTTCTGAATTTTTTTCTAACACCAAACTGAAAAATATCACCCAACTTTATTTACAGGAAGGATGATTGTCAAACATAAACTTTAAAGAGACACCGTGACCAAGAATTGAACTTCATCCCAATCAGTAGCTGATACCCCCTTTTACATGAGAAATCTATTCCTTTTCACAAACAGACCATCAGGGGGCTCTGTATGGCTGATATTGTGGTGAAACCCCTCCCACAAGACACTCTGAGGACCATGGTCCTGGCAGTTTCCTGTCTGTGAACCTTGTTGCATTGTGGGAAATAGCTGTTTACAGCTGTGTCCAACTACTGCCCACATTGCGATTTTCTGTTGCCTGCTGCCCACATTGTGATTTCCTAGTGAACGCTGCCCACATTGCGATTTTCTGTTGCCTGCTGCCCACATTGTGATTTCCTAGTGAACGCTGCCCACATTGCGATTTCCTGGTGACTGCTGCCCACATTACGATGTTCTGCTGAATGCTGCCCACATTACGATTTTCTGCTGAATGCTGCTCACTTTACGATTATTTTCTGGTGACTGCTGCCCACTTTACGATTATTTTATGGTGAAGTGCTACCCACTTTATGATTAATTCCTGGTGAAACATTGCTGCATTACAATTATTTTATGGTGAAACGCTGCCCTATTACGATTATTTGGCACCTATGGGGGGGAGCATCCAAAGTTTCGCAGGAGGGTCCAGTGATTTCTAGTTACGCCCTGCCTCTGCCATCAACAAAACCTGCTCCATCATCTGTTCTGCTCCACTGACTCACATATAAGCCGAGGGGGTAACTTATCAGCACATTTTTTTATGCTGAAAAAGTAGGATTATACGCGAGTATATACAGTACTGAAAATAATTTTGATGATACTTTTTGACCTCCTTTTTGGTACTTTTTCCACTGCGAATCACTAAAAAGTTATTCTATATCAAACTTGAAACATTATCTCCTAGGAGAAAACGTTAATTGCATATTGGCCAGTGAATTGAATAAGAGCCTAAATGGTTATTAGCAAGCTGTGAAACCTGTCCGGGGTACCCCTTTAATTGCAGGCCTATTTCAGCTCATCGCAGCAGGAGGACAGATGGGTTTTGGCCTGACACACTGATGTTCAGCACGGGCGCAGAGCAATCAGCACACATGTAAGCACATTCCAAAATTAAAGATATTTCGATGTTCCCTGGGGAGGGTGAGAGAGATGAGATTGATCTAATTTTGGGTGCGCAGCGTGTGCTCAGGCAGCGTACAACAGACCACATCAGTCACAGCGGCCATCCATCAACGCAAACGTGACAGCCGTCCGGAGGAAGGGAAAGAAGAAGTGAGACTAATGAAGAGTGGAGCGTCGCCATCTTCATCGCAGGGGCTCATCTATTGTGCTAGAAAATGCCATAAAATATGTATATACTGTATTGTATTTACTTTATTATATATCTCTTAAGTAAATGTATTTTTATATGATAACCTTTTTTACAATATGTTATATCCATGCATGCACATATTGTATTATATCATTCCTATATTAAATTATATCCATTTATATATTGCACTATAGTATATTCATAGATATTGTTTTCATTTGATTTACTTGATTTTATAAATGTTTATATTGCATTAAACCCATTGATAGATAGATAGATAGATAGATAGATAGATAGATAGATAGATAGATATAATCAGCGCTGCTTAATATGTTGGCACTTTATAAATGCAATAAATAGATAGATAGATAGATAGATAGATAGATAGATAGACAATTAATTTAAATATTGCAGTTATATTTTTATGTATTGCATTACATCCTTTTATATATTATCTATTTTGATGCTGTCATATTATGAATTAAAGCGGTATTAAACTCTGACATAATATTCAATAAAAATGTGTTTTGCTACTTTTTATAATCCATAAAGTTATCATATTTGCTTTTGTTCAACTATTAATTTTCATTTAGACATTAAAGGTTCCTATAGTACAGTTTATTTGCTCTGAAAGCTTCCTTTGCCTTTTATGCATAGCTCCAGTATTTATATATTGTAATGTACCCAGTCAGGGGCGTAGCAATATGGGTTGCAGAGGTAGCGACCGCATCGGGCCCTTGGGCCAGAGGGGCCCCAAAGGGCCCTTCCTCAACTACAGTATTAGCTCTGTATTGGTCCTGTGCTCATAATAATAATTTCTATAGACTCTTTGAATAGTGGTAATCATTAGCAAACGGTTCCCCATCCCCTTCTTGCACCTCTGACACTGTAGTTGCCATTGGCAGGTTTTAGTGCGCCGTATCAAATGTTATGTATAGAGTGCATGGGGGGCCCCATTGTAAAAGTTGCATCGGGGCCCACAGCTCCTTAGCTACGCCACTGTACCCAGTGAATTTTTCTGAGCTGTGTCTGATCTCCATAGGTTAGAAGGAGGTTTCAGACTGCCAGGGAATATTTACATTCCTCACTTGCTACAATTAAGTAAACACAAGATAATGGCCTCAATTCACTAAGATCATGCTGGAGATAATAAGGCAAGAGAAAACTTGCCACTACACAGTAAAGGTGGCCATACACTCGTCATTTGCCATCAGATTCGACCAACAGATAGATCCCTCTCTGATCGAATCTGATCAGAGAGGGATCGTATGGCCATCTTTACTGCAAACAGATTGTGAATCGATTTCAGCCTGAAACCGATCACAATCTGTGGAGCTGCCGCTGCTGCCGCGCCCCCCCCTTGCATACATTACCTGTTCCGGCCGGCGCGGGTCCCCTGGTCCACCGCTGTCTTCTTCTCCGCTCCGGGCTCCAGTCCGTTCCTGCAGCTACTGAACTTCCTGTCCAGGGGAAGTTTAAACAGTAGAGGGCGCTCTACTGTTTAAACTTCCTGCCGGGACAGGAAGTTCTGTGTAGCTGCAGCCGGTCCGGAACCCAGCACGGAAAGAAGACAGCGAGGACCAGGGGACTCGGGCCGGCCTGAACAGGTAATGTATACCCGCTGTATTGCGGCGGTCGTCAGGCATTCGGACGCCACTATCGACGCACTCCCGACCCGCCGGTGATTGAGAGAAATCTTCCGCACGGACGGATCGACGGGAATCGACGGGAATGATCGATTTCAGACGGAAATCGATCGTTCTGTCAGCGGTGTGCGCGGCGATTTCACAGCCGATTCGATCACTGTAATCGAATCGGCCGTATATCGACAAGAAAATCGTTAGGTGTATGGGCCCCTTAAGAGTGTTATCTTATCTCTTCATTCCTTACGTTACCTCCTCTGTAGTTAAGTTACCTCCTCTGTAGTTAAGTTACCTCCTCTGTAGTTAAGTTACCTCCTCTGTAGTTAAGTTACCTCCTCTGTGGTTATTTTTACACGCAGTTAATTAACAGCCTGTCTTTAACTTTAGAATTCTGGCGTTATTTTAAGGATTGCAGAGTTAACTTAAAGACAGAAGAGTTAACTTGAGGTTTGCCTGAGGTAAAATGTTTCCTGAATACTACATGCCTCATCACCATGGTGATAACTCTAGAAATGTTATTAAAGACAGGAGATAAGCTTAGTGAATTGAGGCCATTGTTATCGCCTATTCGGATTGAGATCTCACTGCAGGGAGCTTTCGATTGAAAAAGTAAGTCCTGTGTTCAACAGTTTGAATGCTGCTCTGCTAAAAAAAATGTGGTAGTATAGTACATGCTGTAAATAATTTAGAGCAAAGAAGAAATGCTGGGTTTCATACCACTTTAATTAATAAATTATTATATATACATTTTGTGTTGGCTCTGCCCCCTTTTTCTAACCCTAACACACAAATACTCAATTTGCAAGTTTTTGAGCTATTGGGTCTTTGGCATCAATAATTTGTATTTTCTCATTGAAATGAACTAAATCTGATTGACTGATTGCAGCTCCACCCCCATTTCTGAATTTGGACCCCAGTCACCCAGTGACCGACTGTAGCAAGTTTGAAGCCTCTGCCATTAACAGTGTAAGAATGGCAGCAGTTTAAATATTCCCTTTGAAAATTAATAGGTGAATTTTGATTGGCTGTTGTAGGCTCCACCCACTTTTCTGAATATTAATCCCATTCACCCAGTGACTAACTACGCATAGTTTGAGAACCCTGCAATTAACAGTGTAAAAATGGCTGTAGTTTACATTTTTCCAGGGAAATCTGTTTTTGACTCCACCCACTTTTTGTAACCTGGACACACAGTCGCTCAATGACCAAGTTTGTGAGCTTTCGGGTTCCTGGCATCAAAATTGTGTGAATTGAAGCAGTTTATTCAGCAAAGAAATCTGATTGTCTATTTGTGGCTCCACCCCTTTATTGAATTTGAACCCCAGTCACTTAATGACCGACTGTAGCAGGTTTGAGGCCTCTGCCAATAACAGTGTAAGAATGACAGCAGTTTAAATATTCTACTTGAAAATCAATAGGTGAATTTTATTTGGTTGTTGTAGGTTCCCCCCTACAAGTTTAAAAACCCTGCCATTAACAGTGTAAGAATGGCTGCAGTTTATATTTTCTCATGTAAAAAGTTAGTTGTTTTTGGCTCTGTCCACTGTTTCTAACCTTGATATACAGTCACTCATAAACCAAGTTTATGAGCTTTGGAGCCCTTGGCATCAATAATTTGCATTTTACCACTGACATTAAAAAAAATTTGGCTGTTTGTGGCCTCACCCCTTTTCATAATTTTAATCCCAATCACGCAATGACCGATTGTCCAAGATTTGAGGCCTCTGCCAGTGTAAGGATAGCAGCAATATAAATATTCCCCTTGAAAATCAATAGGTGAACTTTGATTGGCTGTTGTAGGCTCCACCCATTTTCCTGAATATTAATCCTAGTCACCCAGTGCCCAGCTGTGTTAAGTTTGGGAAATCTGCCATTAACAGTGTAAGAATAGCTGCAGTTTATATTTTCCCATGTAAAAAATGTACTTGTTGGCTCCGCCCACTTTATCTAACCTTGACATACAATCACTCACTGATCAAGTTTGTGAGCTTTCACTGAAATTAAACAAATCTGATATGCTGGTTTTTTTGGCTCCGCCCAGGTGTGCAGGCAAGGGGGGGGGGGGGGAGCGTGAGACCCCCAGAACATCTGTTTTATCTTTGCATGACCACTTAGTTCCACTCTAAAAATACAAGCTTGTCATTGCCCTTGTCTACATAAAGGTGGCAAATTGGCCACACACGATACAATAAAATGATTTGATTTTACGGCAATTCGATTTTCCTGAAAAAATTAAACGCTTTTTTTTTCATTCTTCTGAAAAATCTGATCGGAATTCCTGTTTATTTATTTTTTTATCGATCTGGAATGCTGGAAATTTTTCTTCAATTTTTCTAAAGATTGTATGGTGTGTTAGATTGTCAATTTATTAATATGCACACCCTAGCAATTTTCTCAGTTTCCAATCATTTTTATCATAATTGGGGAAAAATTGAACATACGTGTGTGGCACATTGGTCATATTTTTGAAATGTTACAATCAGTCAGAAAAATTGATTGCAATTCTTGAACTGAACAGATATTTTAAAAAAAATTATGGTGTGTGGCCACCTTTACAAGCCAGCAGTTGCCTATACTGTCACACTCTAGTAAAGATGTATCTGCACATCTGACCAGAGATGTTATAATCACAAACAGATCATTTATAACTGTGCAAGTTCTGTAGTGTCGATAATTTCCAAAGAAGTGGTTCAGAGGGCAGCACAATACTGCAGCTGGTTTACTATCAGTATAAGTACAGTGTCACAGTTGTTCTGCGCATATCTTAAAAAGGATATAAAATAAACTATGCATTTCACCTATTTTACAGGAAGCAGGAAATGTAGGCGCTCAGTGGCTAATGGACAATTTGGGCGCCCTGTAGGTGCTAATGCAAATATCGGCTATTATGTGCCCAAAACAGAAATGTGGGCGCGCAATTATCGTTTTAAAAATTACAACATTATAGTTTTTGAAATTATTTATCGTTTAGAAAATTAAAGCGTTATAGTTTTTGACATTTTTAATGTGTAGTATTTGTAAATTATTTGTTTTTGAAAATTATAGTTTCAAACATTATACGGTTAGGAAGGGGAGTTTTAAGGTTAGGCATCAGTAAGAAAATTTTTAGGGTTAGGCGTCAGGAAGGGGGTTTTAGGGTTAGGCATCAGGAAAGGGGGGTTTTAGGGTTAGGCGTCAGGAAGGGGGTTTTAGGGTTTAGCGCCAGGAAGGAGGATTTTAGGGTTAGGCATCAGGAAGGGGGGTTTAGGGTCAGGAAGGTGGGGGTTTAGGGTTAGGCGTCAGGAAAGGGGGTTTTAGGGTTAGGCAGCAGGAAGGCAGGTTTTAGAGTTGGGCATCAGGAAGGGGGGTTTTAGGGTCAGGTGACATGAAAGGGGGTTTTAGGGTAGGCATCAGGAATGGGGCTTTTAGGATCAGGCATCAAGAAGAAGGGTTTTTGGGTAGGCATTAAGAAGGGGATTTTAGGGTAGGCGTCAGGAAGGAGGGTTTTAGGGTTAGGCATGCGAGAGGGGAGGGTTCTGTGTGAGTGTAGGGTTAGGATAATTTGTAGCAAAATATCACATATACCGATAATATCACATTAGGATAATTTTCACTATTTACACTTTAAAAATGAAAAATATCAGTAGATATTAACAATAATTAATAATAAAAAGAAAACAGGTACCAATTTTACCTACTGCCCCTTTTTTTTGCATACGTTTTACATAAACTTAGACATAAGTATGCTAAAACTTTAACCTTCTTTTCAAATATTAGTCCTAGTGATGGTGTCAAGGCTGGTGTGGTATATTTCTTTCACGTTAAGCTTATCTGCTTGTGCAATGAGATGGATGTTCATCATCTATTGTATCATTCACGTGTGTGAAGTGTACGTGGCCTCTGCGGGTCAACGATGTTCTACAACATGGGCGTCTCTTGTTCTCTTGAGGTTTCTGGATGAGGGAGGGTCTCTTATCTTATTGCGTACAGTCTTTTCTACCATTGTCCAAGGTCATTGTCAAAGAAATCCAGGCACATGCACTGTCATTTCGTAAACCACAACAACTACTGATAAAGCTAGCTAGCCACCACACGGCCTCATGTCTCTGACCTCTGAAGATAGACTAAGTTCCAAGTCTGACACAGGCCATTTCCCATTATTAGACCTCGTCAATGAAGTTTGGATTCCACTCCAACCCCGTGAGAGACATCATTAATCACGTTTAGCATGGAAATGTGAAACAGAGGCATTCCTATAGCCAATAAGTATAAAACCATTCTGGTAGGCCATGTCTCTTTAGAAGTAGTCCTTCAGCTTTCACATGGGAACTCCACTTGAAAGGAGGAGAATGAACTAAGGTGGAGAGAAAAGGTCTGGGGTCTTTTCTCTGGGGCACAATGGACCTCACAAACACTGGTCATTATCGAGGATTACCTCTTTCACTTTGGCGGACTTAAAAGCCGGGGTCAGGCCCCCTACCTAGGTGCCATTGTGCTCAGCATCCTCTTCCTCGGCATTCAAGGGGCATCCCTTCCTTTATGCACTGATCTCGGAGGAGAAGATGGGATTTGGGAGATCCCTTAGCATTTGTAAGAGGAGAATAACAAGCTTTGAAATACCAATACTTGAAAAGGTTGCATGATGAGGCTTGTCCTTACGTATGGATGTAGAATTAAGGAGGACCTCACATATATGAACGCGGCGATGAGTTAATATAATATATTTTTATATTTATTGGTAGAATATTTACTTTGATTGGGGGGGGGGGGGAGGGGGGGTAGCGAGACTAGGATATCACTAAGAGGCTCCAAAAATGTATATAAACTGATTAAAAGGGAGCTTTAAAGAGGCACTTTAACTTCATCTCAATCAGTAGCTTTCCCATGAGAAATCTTTACCTTTTCTAAGGCAACGCATCCTGTTGCATGGGAAGCAGCCGGGTACAAGCGGTGCTGGGCGATCTGGAGCATCCTGTTGGAGTGGGCGCAATTTGCTTGGTGCTAGGATGCTCTGAAGGTTAGGTGCTCTTCTGTAGGTGATTGGTGGGGTTTTGGGTAAGATGGCCGTAGGTAGGGGTCCTGTAGCAGGATTTCCCATCTGTTATTAAGTATATTTCGGATCTTTGAGTGTTGCGCATTATATTGGGTGATGAATCTAGGAGGGCCTGTCTTAGTAATAGGTTCGGTGGGAGTCCCTGGGGTAGTGTGATATTTGGCCCTTGATTTGGCATCTTTGATAAGTTTTCTGGGGTATTGGCGTTCTGAAAATTTTGTTATCAAGATGTCAGATTGTATATTGTATTCTGTTTGGTCTGTGCAGTTTCTGTATATTCTCTTAAATTGGCTGTATGGTGTATTGGTAATCCAGGGATGGTGATGGAAACTGTTGAAGTGTATGTAGTTGTTGGCGTCAACCGGTTTAAAATAAGTCTTTGTTTTAATTTGATTAGATTCGATGTAGAGTACCAGGTCTAAATACTCACGTTATAAGGACGGGAAAAATAGGGTCAATCATGACCGTCACATGTTTCCACCCTATATTGGGACACTCCTTCAGCGAATTTTATCTTATTGATTTTTTTTTTTATCCCTATTAATTTTTTTTTATTTTATTTATTTATTTTTATCCCTATTTTTTCACCCTTTTAATCATCTGTACAAATGTAATTGCCAATTTTTTTTATTTTTTTTTTATTTTTGTTCTTTCATTGATATATTACCATCCTGTTTTACATTGTTATGGCCTTTGATCTAGCAAACGTATGAACTTAGTATGTACAGTTATTGTCCCTATCTTTTATACTTATTGTTGTTATTATAATTTCATCAACTTTTATTGTCTGTACACATGTTGATACCCCTATGTATACGTCTGGATACTCCACTTAGGTCATGTACCACCTATGGATTTAGTCCCTACCTTTGTTACATAACCATTATCCTGATTTTTGATATATGATCATTGCTATATTATCGTTTTATCGTTTTGTGATTTTTTTTGTATGTTTGTTATTTGCGGCAATCTTATAGCAATACCCTCTGTCCTTTGTTCACAGTGTTTGTTGTCCCCGTTTTATTGCCTGAAGAAGTGGGTCTGTTCCCACGAAACGCGTTGCAGATTTTGGGGTACTATTGAATACATTTATTCGTTTGATTTGATGACAGACCTTGGTGTCTAATTATTGAGGGGAAGTCCACCATTTTCCCTCCCGGCAATTTTTAACAATTTTATATTAATTTTATTCTGCTGGCGCCTCTGATCACCTACCAGTATATTTGTTAACGATAAATACCGTTTAAAAACAGACGAGAAATAATAACAAAAATATATTAACGTTAAATGTTGTTGCGTAATTCAACAATACAGCTTAACCTAACCCTCCCCTCACACAGAACCCTCCCCTGGTGGTGCCTAACCCTAACCACCCCCTTCCCCCCGGTGGTGCCTAACCCTAACCACCCCCCCGGTGGTGCCTAACCCTAACCACCCCCCCCCCCCCCCGGTGGTGCCTAACCCTAACCACCCCCCTGGTGGTGCCTAAAACTAACCTCTGCCCGGGTGGTGCTTAACCCTAACCACTCACTCTGCAGAAACACCTTTTACACATAGAAATACAGCTTTTAACCTAACCCTCCCCTCACACAGAACTAGTGTTGGGCGAACACCTGGATGTTCGGGTTCGGGCCGAACAGGCCGAACATGGGCCAGATGTTCGGCATGTTCGGCCCGAACGCCGAACTCAATGGAAGTCAATGGGACCCCCGAACATGCCCATTTTGGGGGCCCTATGGGGTCGCAGGCATAAGGGGGGAGCATGCCCCGATCGCGGGGGGGGTCGGAAATTCCCCCCACCCCCTCCGCTAGCGCTCCCCCCTCTGCCCGCTTCCCCATAAAAAAAATTTAAGGCAAGTTAAATAGTACCTGGTGGCTGGCACTGGCAGTGGAGTGAGGAGGAGGAGGAGTCCGAGTAGCAGAGTGACGCGTTGAGGCCGGGCAGCGGGCGGTTCAGCGGTAGTACCCTTGTGGTACTTCCGCCCTTTCTCTGACCTCACGTCCTCTACGTGATGACGCATACGAGGGTACGCGTGACGCGTACCCTCGTATGCAGAGGACGTGAGGTCAGAGAAAGGGCGGAAGTACCACAAGGGTACTACCGCTGAACCGCCCGCTGCCCGGCCTCAACACGTCACTCTGCTACTCGGACTCCTCCTCCTCCTCACTCCACTGCCAGTGCCAGCCACCAGGTACTATTTAACTTGCCTTAAACTTTTTTTATGGGGAAGCGGGCAGAGGAGGGAGCGCTAGCGGAGGGGGTGGGGGGAATTTCCGATACCCCCCCCCCCCCCCGCGATCGGGGCATGCTCCCCCCTTATGCCTGCGACCCCATAGGGGGGCCGTATTGCGGCATGTTCGGGCGAACAGGGCCCTGTTCGGCCGAACAGGGGCCCTGTTCGGCGGGCATTGAATAGTTCGGGCGAACCCGAACTAAAAAGGCCGAACACCATCAGGTGTTCGGCCGAACTCGAACATCACCCGAACAGGGTGATGTTCTGCAGAACCCGAACAGTGGCGAACACTGTTCGCCCAACACTACACAGAACCCTCCCCTGGTGGTGCCTAAAACTAACCACCCCCCAGTGGTGCCTAACCCTAACCACCCCCTTCCCCCCGGTGGTGCCTAACCCTAACCACCCCCCCTGGTATTGCCTAACCCTAACCACCCCCCCGGTGGTGCCTAACCCTAACCACCCCCCCTGGTATTGCCTAACCACCCCCCTGGTGGTGCCTAAAACTAACCTCCGCCCGGGTGTTGCCTAACCCTAACCACTCCCCCTGGTGGTGCATAACCCTAACCACTCCCTCTGCAGAAACACCCTTTTACACATAGAAATGATAATATCTTTGATAACGTAAAATCTGTACATACAAACGAAATAATATCACAAAAACTATAACGTTGCAATCTTCCAAAACGATAACATACTTCAAAAACTATAATGTTCTAATGTTGTTAACTATATTTATTGCGACACCCTTTTTTCGCCGTATTAACGATAATTGCATTAGAGTCTATGGCGGTGCCCTTTTTGTCCACCCTCAGCCGGCCACGCTTTTTTCCTGCTACCAGATGAAATGGGGCCCAAGGCAAGATAGTAGGTTTTCCCACCTCTGATGGTCACCTGGCTTTTTTAGTAATATTTGGTGGGGCTAGCATCTACTAGGCCCCTAGAGTTTGCCTTATGGATGATCCGGCTCAGCTGGTGACCCGACTTTATGAGTACATGTTCCTACATTATACAAGTTCACACCTGCTCATCAACATACTACACTGGGTTGGCTCCTGGCTGTCTGTCTTTGAGTTCGCTTGAGGACAACTCCCGTTTTTTTCTATTTATTAGTGAGTGTTCTGCAGTGGAGCATAATAGACACTAACTTCTGTCATCACGTTCCCCAGAAGCTGAAGATTCTACCAGAGAGCTTATGTTATATATTTGGTATCTAATATCCTGAACCCGATTGGACTTTCAAGTGGCAAAAGTTAAAAACAGTTTGACTAATCGATAGACAAATGAGAATAAAAAGTCCTGAACACTAAACTTTGGTGATTTTAACATTAGTGTTATTGCATACTTTAAGGTTTACACTGACTGACTCCCCTTTATGCCTCAATTCATTAACATTAGACAACCATGATGAGACGTTTTACATTCATTTTGTGTCCAATTATTTATATTCCTTACCATAGGAGTGCAATATAGTTGCTGGCTTGTGTTTCTCCTGCGAGAATTTAGGGCTAACTTTATTTTTTCTTTTTAGAGCGGGATTGTCACCATAAAAATCGAATTTCAACAGCAACTGGTCTGAGTGTATTAAGTGATAAAGATGCTAATCCTGCATTCAAAACTTTCAAAACGTTTTCTGCTGTTATGGTTTGGAGTTATCACATACTTTAGGAGCACTGGCACTTTAGTAGTCAGTGCCAAACAGTTACATGCTGGGGGTTCTTTTCATCTATAATATATTCCTCCTCTTCCCTTTATTTCCCTGCCAGCTGCTTATCTGAAACACGATCCCCTGCTCACTTGTGTTTACAAGCAAGGCTGAGGTGACTCAGCGATTGGAGGAGAAAAGAAAAAAGTGAAGGCCAGAAATGACATCAGGATTTAGCCTAAACTGTGGGCAAAAGACATGGCCCCCACCAGGAACAGAATTCTCGTCATTTACTATATAACATTCACTGAAATCAAAACGTGGACAGTACAATACATGTGTTATGTAAGTAGATCAAGTATATATCTACTTATATATGTGTTTCCCTTGGCATAGTATGGCTAATCCTACTGCTTTAAGGGATAACTTTAGACCTGCATGATGTAGGTGTTAACTGATACAGTAAAACCTATGTAAAACAAACTTTGTTCACCTCTGCTCTAAAAAAAAAGCAGCAGCATAATAACCTTTAAGGAAAAACATTTATTTGTTACAGCTGATATAAATCCTACAATACATCTGCAGTGTGTCTACTTCCTGCTTTCATGGAAGCATAGGGTTATCATCCTGTGTTTCCAAATTAGCTGCTCTGCCAAGGAAGCCAGCTGACACAGCTGAGAGATCAAAATACATTGGTGTCTAGTCACAGATGAGGGGGAATTAGACAAGCTAAACTCTCTAAATACATACAGGGTGTCTTTCTCTATGCTTTCCTTCTGCCCTGTTCAAGAGTTCAGGTTCTCTTTAAGCTTACTAAGCAATCTAAGCTCCCTTGTGGTTTGTTGTCAACTGAGGTGCAACTTTTACGTTGGAATTTTGCTAGCTAAAGGTGGCCACTAACGATCCAATTTCTAGTGAAAAATCGTTGGAGCGATCAGATAATTCTGATCAGAAGAAAAATCGTTCAACACACCATCAACGAACCAATCTTTGCTTCCTATCTATCGCAACCAACTAGAAAATCCAAATTTTGGTTTGACCAAAATCCAATCGGACGACTATTTTTATAACAGTTCATAATCGAATGTGCCCATGAATGGAGATTATTTACAACCAATCCGATCAGAATTTCTGATGGCTCAAACAATTTTTCGCTAGAAATTGAACTGTTAGCGGCCACCTTAAGACTAAGGTCCTCAGACCTGCGATGATCATGGCGTAACTGGTCTGAGCTGACTGATAAACTTGCACTGAGAGTAAGGAACAGTAGAAATCCCTCAATATAGTATTCCGTGCTCTTCTCATTATCTGAGAAAGTATAGAAGTCTTCCCAGCGCTACTCTTCCCCACGGAGCTCGTAATCTGTAATAAAATAAAAGATTAGCAGGTCAGGGTGTAGCAGGCATCCCCTGTGGTCTCCCCTCTCCAGGCTTTGTGTAGTTGTGGGAACTCTGGACCCCACCATAGCAGAGGGCAGCATGTGTAGGCCTTCCAGTCCGTCCCGATGATGACAAGGCCTGGGTGACGGGCTGGAACAGCTGCTCTCTCACATCTAACCAGTGACAAAATAAAATTTCCATCCGTACTGGCCGCGCCGGGGTCAGAGGGCGCCCAGAACGTCTCTGCTCTCCGCTAGCTTACAAAATAACAATCCAGGCTGTGGAGTAATGATGGCAGAAAGATGGCTGGTGTCAGATAAAGAGATCACTCGGCCACCCAGCGGTGTCATATCAATTCCACTTCACGGCAGCCCAGATGCCTCCACCAATCCCGTAAGGTTTTCCTCCACAAGACATTTATAGGCTTTAACTGATTCCATCCTAGTGAAGGGTCTTTTGGGTGCACAATAAGGAGATATCATTTTGAAACCTGACTTTCAAAAAACAGTCAAGTGTTGGTATTAGGTTTGGAAAGAACCTTCGAACGAGATGTTCACTAAAGGGGCGGACATAGGTCCATGCAGCCATGTCCAATGGGGCCAATGCAGCCAGGGCAGGTTCTAGTCTTTTTGTTGCTTGAAGCAAATATTGTGAAGGCCCCCCCTTCCCAAGTGTGCCAACATATGAAGCGTGGCACTCACCCCACATGTCAAATGCAGCAACCAACCAAAGAATGTAATGCGTCAATCACCCCACATATGAAATGCAGCAATTACCCCACATATAAAATGTGACAATCACCCCTCATATGAAATGGGAAACGGACAGAATACTAACAAACTTCAGGTTGCACCAATGCAACCACTCACAGCACGCCCATGGGAAATGCCCATCACAACTCAGGTATGTGGGTCATTCTCAATGGAATAATATGAAACCTAAAAGGGCCTCAATCCTCCAAGGCTAATAGGGATGTAGAAAGCGCTCAAAAATAGATTTAAAAAAAAGCTAAAAACAGTTTAAAAGGTAAGGTGCACAGAAGTACAGTTACATGTTTGCTCCCCCAACCGCCAAACACCGTCATAGCCCTTGACCCTGAACAAGCATGCAGATAAGATGTCTCTGACTGAAATCTGACTGGATACTTGTTTCAGGTGCCTAATTCAGACATTACTGATGCCAGGAAGATCAGCAGGATGCCAAACAACTGGTTTTACTTAAAAGTTGCCATCTTGGAGGCGGTAAGTCCACCACTACCTCCTCTTTTTAAATGGTTTTAAATCGCTTTTACACTACCTTGGTGCCTCTGTGATACAGTTCAGCCTATTGTCTAGTCCACCCCAGGGGGGTGGGGGGGCAGGGGGGGGGTTGCCCCATCGTTTCGATGTACAGAGAGCAACTTCTTAACCTTAATGAGGTCAGGTCTAATCTCCCCACCTGCCATTGCAGTGATTGCCTTTGCGGTAACCTTGGGTTATGAGTGAGCCAGGACAAGGTCCTCCAGCACCCAAGGTTGAGACACCAAAGTGCGCCCCTCCATCCCTGCCACCCCAGCTGTCACACACTGATTGCTATTAGACTAAGAGGTGCCCCAGAGTCCCCAACCTCCCCAACACCTTAATCTCTAGTTATCTGGCTTGACAGTCACTGCCATGTATCCCCTTTTTTTATTTCTTTCTGCTTCATACACAATTAGTAATGACAACTGAATGAATTGGGCGCCCCCTCCTACACTGCGCCCTGAAGCTGGAGCCTCTCCAGCCTATGCCTCGGCCCGGCCCTGTGAGTATCCACATTATTCTATTTGATTTTAGTATCTTGACTTACTACACTATATTGGGCTCTTAGTATCTTTTGTTTTAATACCAGTTGCTTGGCAGTCCTCCTGATCCTGTATCTCTAATACTATAGACCCTAAACATGCATGCAGCAGATCAGGTACTCTGACTCAGCTGATTCAGGTTTTACTGGATAAGCCATATGCTTGTTCCAGGGTTTTGACACTCGGCAGAAGATCAACAGGACTGCCAGGCAACTAGCATTGTTTACAAGGAAATAAATACAGTGACTTGCAAAAGTATTCGGCCCCCTTGAAGTTTTCCACATTTTGTCACATTACTGCCACAAACATGAATCAATTTTATTGGAATTCCACGTGAAACACCAATACTAAGTGGTGTACACATGAGAAGTGGAACGGAAATCATACATCATTCCAAACATTTTTTACAAATAAATAACTGCAAAGTGGGGTGTGCGTAATTATTCGGCCCCCTGAGTCTATACTTTGTAGAACCACCTTTTGCTGCAATTACAGCTGCCAGTCTTTTAGGGTATGTCTCTACCAGCTTTGCACATCTAGAGACTGAAATCCTTGCCCATTCTTCTTTGCAAAACAGCTCCAGCTCAGTCAGATTAGATGGACAGCATTTGTGAACAGCAGTTTTCAGATCTTGCCACAGATTCTCGATTGGATTTAGATCTGGACTTTGGCTGGGCCATTCTAACACATGGACATGTTTTGTTTTAAACCATTCCATTGTTGCCCTGGCTTTATGTTTAGGGTTGTTGTCCTGCTGGAAGGTGAACCTCCACCCCAGTCTCAGGTCTTTTGCAGACTCCCAGAGGTTTTCTTCTAAGATTGCCCTGTATTTGGCTCCATCCATCTTCCCATCAACTCTGACCAGCTTCCCTGTCCTTGCTGAAGAGAAGCACCCCCAGAGCGTGATGTGCAGTGTTAGTTTTCCACCACACATAGCGTTTTGCATTTTGGCCAAAAAGTTCAATTTTGGTCTCATCTGACCAGAGCATCTTCTTCCACATGGCTTGTGGCAAACTGCAAACGGGACTTCTTATGCTTTTCTGTTAACAACTTCTTGCCACTCTTCCATAAAGGCCAACTTTGTGCAGTGCATGACTAATAGTAGTCCTATGGACAGATTCCCCCACCTGAGCTGTAGATCTCTGCAGCTCATCCAAAGTCACCATGGGCCTCTTGACTGCATTTCTGATCAGCGCTCTACTTGTTCCGCCTGTGAGTTTAGGTGGATGGCCTTGTCTTGGTAGGTGTACAGTTGTGCCATACTCCTTCCATTTCTGAATGATCGCTTGAACAGTGCTCCGTGGGATGTTCAAGGCTTTGGAAGTGTTTTTGTAGCCTAAGCCTGCTTTAAATTTCTCAATAACTGTATCCCTGACCTGTCTGGTGTGTTCTTTGGACTTCATGGTGTTGTTACTCCCAATATTCTCTTAGATGACCTCTGAGGCCCTCACAGAGCAGCTGTATTTGTACTGACATTAGATTACACACAGGTGCACTCTATTTAGCCATTAGCACTCATCAGGCAATGTCTATGGGCAATTGACTGCACTCAGACCAAAGGGGGCTGAATAATTACGCACACCCCACTTTACAGTTATTTATTTGTAAAAACTGTTTGGAATCATGTATGATTTTCGTTCCACTTCTCTCATGTACACCACTTTGTATTAGTCTTTCATGTGGTATT
Source organism: Hyperolius riggenbachi (assembly GCF_040937935.1). NCBI lineage: Eukaryota > Metazoa > Chordata > Amphibia > Anura > Hyperoliidae > Hyperolius > Hyperolius riggenbachi. The sequence goes on from NC_090650.1 coordinate 420,386,806, forward strand.
CCAATAAAATCGATGCATGTTTGTGGCAGTAATATGACAAAATGTGGAAAACTTCAAGGGGGCCGAATACTTTTGCAAGCCACTGTATGGTAGCCTCCACATCCCTCTCACCTCAGGTTCCCTTTAACTCCATTCCTTTAGATTGTAAGCTCACAAGGGCAGAGCTCTCACCCTTTTGTGTCTTGGATTTTGCTGTTCCTTTCATAGCTTGTACTCTGTTATACATTTTATTCATCATGTTACATCTGTCATTGTAACCACCAGATCTGTACCAATGTCCATATATGATGTATATCATTGTCTGTATCATTATGCACCCCTTGTTTGTTTTCCTACTTTGTACAGCGCCACGGAATATGTTGGCGCTTTATAAATCAATAATAATAATAATAATAACTCATTGAAGGCTGAATGTGAATAATGCGTTTGGGCAGATGCTCCTCTGATGAGGTTCGGGGCTGGAACCCACTACAGTGCTTTTTTGAGCGTTTAGGGAGCACTTTAAATCGTTAGCGATTTTCCTAAATGCTCTGCCAATATAAATTAATGTAACCACTGGCGTAAGAATAGGGGAAGCAGCCCCTGCCCCCGCGGGGGGGGGAGGGGGGGGAAAGAGCTTTGCACATCAGCAGGGAGGGGGGACGGTCCCCCCCCCCCCTCCCTCACCTCAGGCTCTCCCCTCCTGCATCCATCTAAGTGGCAGCGGCGGCGTCGGCAGCTATAATTACCTCCATTCACCACAGAGGTTGCCGATCTGCAAGGGCTTCACATTACTTCCTGTTAAAACAGGAAGTAATGTGAAGCCCTTGCAGATCGGAGACCTCCAGTGGTGAATGGAGGTAATTATAGCTGCTGCCGCTGCTGATGCCACTTAGATGCAGGAAGGGAGCGCAGAGGGGAGAGCCTGAGGTGAGGGAGGGGGGGGACCGTCCCCCCTCCCTGCTGATGTGCAAAGCTCTCCCCTCATGCTGCAACCCCTCCTGCCCCCCCCAAAACAGCCATGAGCGGGCCCCAGGGGGGAGTGGGTGGCCCGCTCAAATTCTTGCTGGGGGGCCCAGGGACTTCTAGTTACAACCCTGAATGTAACAAATTCCGCAGTAGCCATTGCGATTAGCAAAATCGCAATCGCAGGACATGCAGCATTTTGGGAGTGTTTGGGCTTCAATGTAAAGTATTGAAGCGCTGGCAAATCGCTTATGAATCGTTACACACAGCGATTTGTGTGCGATTTTAAATTACTAAAAACTGTAAAAAAAAAATTATAATAAATTGAAAGGACCAATCAGAATTAAAAATGCTAATCGCAAATCGCTATAACAATCGCTGGTAAAAATCTTGTACTTTAAAAAATCGCTACCAAAATCGCCGGAAAACGCTCATGAAATCGCTTACAAAACGCTAGCGATGTGTGATTTGTAGTGGGTTCCAGGCCGCACTCCCTGCTGGTGACCGATAGTAAATAAGAGAGAATAGGATTGCATAATGTTTATATGGCAAACCAATTAATGAATATTTTTTTTCCCCAAGCAGATTTCCTGTAGAGCAGGGCAGTTAATTGTTACATGATTGTTACATGTCAGATCAGGAGGAACTTGTGAATGGAGGGCAGAGAGAGGAAAGTCACATGACGCGCTGGCCGGGTCAGGCAGGAGGAAGTTCCTCATCCTTGCGGTGGGCTCTGCGCCAGGCCGGCTCTCAGCAGCACGACTTTCACTGGGAGTTATGTAAGTTGTGCGGTGGCTTCCTGCCATTTCAACACTTCCAATTATATCATTACCACAACGATTTTCCTGCAGAGAGGCTGGAGATTTATAGGTGCTTCTGCGGTTTCCCCTGCACCCATCCGAGCGTGAAGATTTATGTAAGACAATCCAATAAACTGACACTATTATCATACCTGATGTGAGGGCTTCTGTATACTCTGCACGGCGCTCAGTGTAAAAAAAAAACGAGCACTGTACAGCTGCAGGAAATAATATTCACACAATAATAATGACACCTGTACATTACAGGGACCCTGAGCAGTGCGTACAAATGAATATCTGAACTTACCTGGGGCTTCCTCAAGCTCCCAGTAGCCCGGGAGGTCCCTCAGTGTCCTCTATGTCCCCTCTGTGGTCCCGCTGTCAACTCTGTTAAACTGGCGACTTTGGCTGAAGTCGTGATCAACTGCGCCTGCGTAGCCAGTCCATGCCCCCCCTCGATTGTGTGCACGTCACCGTTAGCCTCCTGCGCTTGCGTGGTTCAGTCTTCGGAGAACCGCGCATGCGCAGTTGCTCTCGACAGTGCACACAGCAGCTACTTCAGCCGAAATCGCCAGCTTAACAGAGCCGCCAGTGGGACCACAAGAGTCGGCCGCGCGCCCCTCAGCAGAGACGAACAGCGCTGAGGGACGCAAGACGTGACTTGTCATATACGTGTGCAGACACTTTTTTTGAAGAGTACTTACTCTTCAAAAAAAGTGTCAGCACAAGTATATGACGAGTCACGTCTTGCGTCCCTCAGCGCTGCTCGTCTCTGCTGAGGGGGCACGGCTGACTCTTACATCATTCATGTCATGTGGGCGGTCTTGTGGTCCCACCCACATGACGTACAACAGAGTGATAGGAGCGAGGACGGCCGCAGACATCACAGAATACCTGCGCAGCCGCACTAGGCTAAGAGAAGTGCGCAGACGCTGGAACTTTTAAAGCGGCGATTCTAGTCGCCGTCTGATAAGGCGACCCGGGGCAGGGTCGGGGCTGGCAATGCAAAGTGGATTCGCTTATCAGAGCGCCAGTCAGTTGAAAGGAAGGCGCCGATAGTCTGCCCTAAGGACTACAATGGACATGAGGTACTTAACTTTTTTTTTCAATGCTCGCCTAGTAAGTCCTTTAAAGACCCGATTTATCCAAAGCTTGTATAGAACTCAGTTTTAGGGCTGGTGCACACCGAGCGGCTTTTTGGGCGTTTTCAGATCCGCTTGCGGCTGCGGATCTGCTTGGTCAATGTATCTCAATGGGGGTGTGCACACCAGAGCGGGAGGCGTTTTGCAGAAACGCATACTCCCAGGGTGAGGCATTTTTTGGATTGCGGATGCGTTTCTGCCTCAATGTTAAGTATAGGAAAAACGCAAACCGCTCTGAAAAACGGCACTTCAGAGCGGTTTTGCAGGCGTTTTTGTTACAGAAGCTGTTCAGTAACAGCTTTACTGTAACAATATATGAAATCTACTATACTGAAAACCGCAGCAGCAATCCGCAAAACGCTAGCAAAACGCCTCATAAAAATAAAAAAAAGCGTTTAAAAATCTGCTAGCGTTTTGCGGATCTGCTAGCGGGTTTTGGTGTGCACCAGCCCTATCAGCTTGTTTTATCCACACCTTCCAACTTTTTGAGTTAAAGGGAACCTAAATTGAGAAGGATATGGATTTTTCCTTTTAAAATAATACCAGTTGCCTGACTCTCCTGCTGATCCTGTGTTTCTAATACTTTCAGCCACAGCCCCTGAATAAGCATGCAGATCAGGTGCTCTGACTGAAGTCAGACTGGATTGCTGCATGCTTGTTTCAGGTCTTTGATTCAGCCACTACTGCAGTCAAAGAGGTCTGCCAGGCAACTAGTATTGGAAACATCCATATCCCTCTCAGTTGAGGTTCCCTTTAAGAAAAAGGGACACTTTAGGACACTACCCTGCCAGACCTATAGCCACCTGTGTCCTGCCTGGATTAGGTAAGGCCCCGCTGTGCGTCCCCTCCCCTCCAGCTATGGTGCCCCTATACATGCCTGCAGAGAATGAGGAAGAGAGGCGCCATGGGGGGGGGGGAGAAGAAGTCCGGGGGTGTAGAGCATGGTGCTGCCTCCTGTGTCCTGCCTAGATTAGGTAAGACCCCAATGTGTGTACACTCTGCATTTGTAAGGGAAAGGAGGGAAATAATGGGATCCCCAACAATGCTTTTGGTGATGATGGACACCTAATGATTTCATGCGACTGGAAGTGTATAGAGCAAGTGGCTGCTGGGAGGGAGAGGAGACACAATGCAGTGCTGGGACAGGTAAATATACACTGCTCCAGTGCACTTACTTTCCAAGTCGGGGTTGTGAAGCATGACTGGCCACTAAGGGCTGGTGCACACCAAAACCCGCTAGCAGATCCGCAAAACGCTAGCAGATTTTTAAACGCTTTTTTTTATTTTTATGAGACGTTTTGCTAGCGTTTTGCGGATTGCTGCTGCGGTTTTCAGTATAGTAGATTTCATATATTGTTACAGTAAAGCTGTTACTGAACAGCTTCTGTAACAAAAACGCCTGCAAAACCGCTCTGAAGTGCCGTTTTTCAGAGCGGTTTGCGTTTTTCCTATACTTAACATTGAGGCAGAAACGCATCCGCAATCCAAAAAATGCCTCACCCAGGCATTTTTCGTTTCTGCAAAACGCCTGCCGCTCTGGTGTGCACCACCCCATTGAGATACATTGACCAAGCAGATCCGCAGCCGCAAGCGGATCTGAAAACGCCCAAAAAGCCGCTCGGTGTGCACCAGCCCTAAGAGGGGGAAGAAAAGGCTTTGGGGCAAAGGGCCCCATGTTACGTGTTTGTATGGTTATGTCACCGGTCAGCTGGGCGCAGCATGAGCCAAATGACGGCTCACCCTGCTGCTGCTGAAATTCCCAGTGGAGGAAGAAACTATTCCCCCTCTGAATCACAGCAACTCAGAGGAAGAAGTAATTTAGGGTCTGGCGATTGCCGGAACTCTGAAATACCCATGACTGCGAACACTACCATTATTCCTATTGCGGCGCCAAACTCAGGGGCCACGCGGTCGACACCAAAACCACCTGTTTCGCCATGTTACACCTCTGTGCTCTTCTTCTACCAACAGCCACTTCTTTTCCAGGGACTCATCAGGGAGGACCGTCTTGGGGTCACAATTCATCAGCAGTATAGAATCCAAAACCCACTAGTGGTCCTTGGCCATCACCATTTGTAAGGTGCTCTGGTACAGCGGCATATCTATTGAAAACAATGCCCATGGCTAAGACTGATATCTGCCCCTGGGGTAGAGAAGGAGGGGGAGGGGTCACCATCCTAAAAAATTTAAGGTGTAGTTGAATTGGTTGTTACCAAGTTGATTTGAAGCATGACCTGTAAGAATGAAGTATGGCAATAGGGTGGCCTGGACATATTTCCCAAAATAACAGTTGTGCAGCTCGTCCCCCAAGAATGTAATCATGCAGTAGAATGCCCCCCAGTTTTTAACTAGAATCTAGATATAGAACATCAGGGATACCATGGAGCAGTGCCCTTAGTATGAGGCGTCCATGGCACACGCCATACCTGCACCCCGCTAGATACGCCTCTGCTCTGGTAGCTCCCTATTGGATGAACCTATGTCACCTGATGGTGATACAACACACAAACAGAGCAGCAGAGAGATATGCAAATTCCTTACCCTGCATCGGCTTCTTGGTAGCTTTAAATTTCTATTCCGTTTCAGAACTTTTGCTGAGCTGTACATAACTGCTGTAGTACAAAGAAGTCGTAGGGACTACAGAACAGCGTCGGCTTAACCTGGATACAACAAATGGTGCGTTTCAAGGTGAACTGTAACCTGTAGACAATGCAAAACCTCCAGCGCTAGTCTTTTTATTTTTGTTATTGCTTCTATTAAATAAAGCCCTTGCTACACATTTTATTATTTATCAGTGTGTTTTTGTAGCCCTTTGATAATAAAAGGATTCCATTGTTTGATGGCTGGATCTGCTTAGGGCTGACCTTGCATCAAGCAGGTGAAACCGAGTACACAAGAATGATGAAATCGGCTGCAATGCCTCAGTGCTACGTGGATGGAGCTAGGCTGCCATCTGGTGGTCAGCTTGTAAATGACAGCTGTGTCAGCCACAAATACACTGTGTGTGGGTGCCTTGCAGGGATGGATAGTCAATGAGATGCAAATCATTTTGAGTTGATGCAGTATTATGCAAAGTTTGTATGCAAATTAATGCAGCTTGAAAATGAACCAATCAAATTCTGCTGAGGTGAAATTCGATTGGTCAGTTTTCAAGCTGCATACATTTTCATACAAAATTTGCATAATCCTACATCAACTCGAAAATATTTGCATATTATTGACCAACCCTAGTGCCTTGCATGACCTCTCTCACAAACACTATGCAAATATGGTTCCGTGAGGGCTCTTTTCCGCGAACTGTTGAGCCGTGTGCTCAGCAAGCAGTTACCAGGCAGAAGTAAGCAGTTATCATGCAGCAACGAGCAGTTACCAGGCTGCAGTGAGCAGTTACCAGGCTGCAGTGAGCAGTTACCAGGCTGCAGTGAGCAGTTGAGAGAGTTTGAGAGGCATTTCAGTGCCTATCGACAGTTCGTGGAAAAGAGGCCTAAGGGCCCGTTCACACCTGAGCGGGAATCGCACGATTCCCGCTCACGGCAAACCGCTAGCGGTTCTGCAAGAACCGCTACACAATGTAGCGAGTGGCAGTGTTCTCACTGCCGCAGTTGCAGTAATCGATAACCGCAACCACGCTGCATGCAGCGGTTTGCCGGCGACGAGCGTTCCGCGATTTGCGATCGTGATTAGCGTGCATAGCACGCTAATCGCGATCGCTCCAAAACCGCCGCAGTGTCCAGTGATTTTTTCCGCGCTAATCGCGGGAAAATCACTCCCGCAAGTTCTGCGATTTTAAGTGTGAACGGGCCCTTAAAGGGAAGGTTCAGGGAGGGCTGTAAAAAAATAAAAATCAATATCCACTTACCTGGGGCTTCCTCCAGCCTGTGGCAGGCAGGAGGTGCCCTCGCCGCCGCTCTGCAGGCTCCCGGTGGTCTCCGGTGGCCGGCCAGGCCGGGCTCTTCTGCGCTCCAAGGCCTGGCACTTCTGCGTCCCACGCGGGCTCGCTGACGTCATCGGACGTCCGCCGGGCTGTACTGCGCAGGCGCAGTAGTTCTGCGCATGCGCAGTACAGCCCGGCGGACGTCCGATGACGTCAGCGAGCCCGCGTGGGACGCAGAAGTGCCAGGCCTTGGAGCGCAGAAGAGGCCGGCCTGGCCAGGTCGGGTCGGCCACCGGAGACCACCGGGAGCCTGCGGAGCGGCGGCGAGGGCACCTCCTGCCTGCCACGGGCTGGAGGAAGCCCCAGGTAAGTGAATATTGATTTTTATTTTTTTTACAGCCCTCCCTGAACCTTCCCTTTAAAGGTGCGTACACACATGCGACTACAGTCGTTTGAAACTATCGTTCCCCGATCATTTCAAACGACTATCGTTTAAAAAAAAGCAGGCAACGACCATTAAGTCTAACGACGGACGAGCTAGATCGTTAACGAACGATCTAGCTTGGCATATTTTTTCCAACGACAATCGTTTGCAAAAGTAGTACATCATTGGAAAAGGTCATTCGTACTAGGCTTGACATGCGCATTTCGCTATTTCTCCATGGAACTTTTCATTTTTATGCGCAAGCACAATAGTTGCTTTACGTGATGTAACGTTCGTTCTAACGATCAGATCGTTACACACCTTTAAAAACTAACTTTACTTAGGTCGTTTTTTCGTCAATTAAAAGTTTGTCCGTCGTTCACAACGAGCGATCGTTGTCGCATGTGTGTACGTAGCTCAAGCTAGGGCATAAATTTACAAGGGCATACAGGAAATGATTTGCACATTCTACCATATGTCCTGCGCCGGTTACCTCTGAGTAATTTACCTGTTGCCGCTAGACATCGGCCAATGAAAATGGTCCAGTTATTGGACCAATGGGGAGGCCCGGTGGGAGCTCCAAAGATGCTTTGCCTGGGCTCCGAGATACAGAAATTACAGAGATACTGTAACTACAGCATCGGGACTTGTGGCGAATGTCTGATGGCTGAAGGTAAATTACTGGCGGGATCCTGGTTCAGCTGCAGGGGGCTTTGGCGATGTGCAGACGGCCCGACGTGGAGCTCGGGGATCTCCTTTAATAAGGTGTAGCAGCGAAAGCCAGCAGTAGATGGTCAGCGGGTGCGCATGCATCTCTGGGGAGCGAGGGAGCAATGCCATGGTGCTGAAGGACAGCACCACAGCGTAAAACCTCGCTCCCCATTGCCAGGTAAAAGGGAGCATTGTTCAGGCTTCCGCCTGAGTAATGCTCCCTGATGATCAACCATCGTGCGAAGGAAATCAGCAATAGGATTTTCTGGTAATCCCTGTGCGATCGCAGGGTGATAATTCACTCGCATCTGTAAGCTAACCACCTTGATAGGATATGGCCCCATGCCTATTTAATGAATGTATACTTTAATTCAGTATTTTGGCCTCCTTGTAATATCTGACCCCCCCACCCCCACCCCCATTTTTTATCTCATTTGCATAATTTTCCTTAAAGTGAACCTCCGGACTAAAAATTAACTCAGCAGCACTGAAAAGGCTTGGTGTTTCTTTAACAGTTTCACGGCATCAGAACTTTGTTTTTCTTTCCCAAGCCTCATTTTTAACTGCACAAAAGAAAAGTGCCCGGGCGTTTTCCCCCTGATGCTGTGCAAAGCATAATGGGATTTCTGAAGTTGCTGTTCTCATTCTGCTGTTTTGGTGCAAATTTTTTTTTTCAAATATTGAATTTGAGATCTGAAGCCTACCGCACGCAGCTGGAAGGGGCGATCAGGACACAGGACAGTTGGAACTGTGTCTCATGCTCCCTGTCACCTCCTTTCAACCAAAAAGATGGCTGCCCCCATGAAATCACAAAACATTTGCCTGTTCTTTTAAAACAGGGTGGGTAAGAGATTATACTACCTGTCTATTTTAATTAACATAACTAATGCAACTTAATGACAGTATGTTTGTTTAGGCTGAAGTTACCCTTTAATTTTCGTGGGCAGCAATGTGGCATAGTGGTTAGCACTTTCACCTTGCAGCGCTGGGTCCCTGGTTCGAATCTCAGCCAGGTCAACATCTGCAAGGAGTTTGTACGTTCTACCGGTGTCTGTGTGGATTTCCTCCGGGCACTCCGGTTTCCTCCCACATCCCAAAAACATACATTTTTAATTGGCTTCCCCCTAAAATTGTCCCTAGACTGCACGATACATACATAGACATATGACTATGGTAGGGATTAGATTGTGAGCCCTTTTGAGGGACAGTTAGTGACAAGACTATTCTCTGTACAGTGCTGCAGAAGATGTCGGCGCTATATAAATACTAAATAATAATAATTTGAACCATTTAAAACCGAGTCAAAAAATATCAGGCTAGGAACACAATACGCAGAAACGCTGGCCTTGCGGAAACCGCTAGTGTTTTTGCTGATAAAGTCTATGGGCTGCATGTAAAAACGCGTATATATGTGCTTTACAGTGTGCAGCAAAATGCATGAAAACCGCAACTACAATCACAAACGAAAACGCAACGAAAAATTAAAAACAGTGCAGAAAATGCATGTTTTTCCTCGCTGCCTAGTGTGCACCGGCCTATAGGTTTTATTAAAGCGGACCTGAACTCAGAAATCCTCTCTGCTCTAAAAGCTACACAACAGCACAATAACCTGTAAACAAAAATGTCTTTGTTACAGCTGATACAAATCTTAAAATAAATCTGCTCTGTTTCTACTTCCTGATTCATGGAAGCAGACATATTGTTAACATTCAGTGTTTTCAAATGGGCTTATCTGCCATCTTTGCCATAGGCAGTCATGTGACACAGGGGAGGGATCAGATTACAACTTGAGAGGGGAATTAGACAGGCTAAACTCTCTAAATACATACAGAGTGCATTTCTCTGTTTTCCTTCTGTTCTGTGCAAGAGTTCAGGTCCACTTTAAAGAGAACCTGTACTGAGTAAAATTATTTAAAATAAACACGAGGTAACTTCAAATGAACATTACATAGTTACCTTGCCATCAGTTCCTCTCAGAAGCTCACTATTTTCTTCTTACAGTGATCCTTTCCAGTTCTGACAAGATTTTGTCAGAACTGAAATATCAGTTGCTGTCAGTTATATATCAGTTGCTGTCAGTTACAGCTGAGAGGAGAACTGATGTGTCCATGTTTCCCTATGGCTCAAGTGGGCGATGTTACAGTTTAACAGTGTGCTGACCAGGAAGCTGTTATGGGGTAATGGTCATTTTCAAAATGGAGGACGGAGAATTCCATTGATCACAGTGGACAAACAGGACGCAAGAGAGGAAAAATAGATTGAGGAGTAGACTACACAGGAGGTAAGTATGACTTGTGTATGTTTATTTTGTCTTTTAATTTTCAGTTCAGGTTTTCTTTAAGTACTTGTTCTATGAGGCAAGTAGCAGGTGTCCCGGCTTCAGCCCCTGCAGCTGCATCATTTCCACGTAAAACCCACGTTTATTATTATGTGATCTCTATCTGAGCATCCGTCTAACCATCTCTCGAGTGCGGAGTCCAGGCCGGGGGCACAGCTGTGAGGTAAATATAGAGCTCAAGAAGTCAAATCCATGAATGTCTCTTACGATCATGCCTGAAAGCACAATGGGCAATCCCAAACCATGCGCTGTATGTACGATAACACTGGGAACAACGTACGTCAGACTTGGATACTGTGGAAAAGAGTCATAACTATAATTTGCCTTCTTAAAGCAGGAGGATTAGCCATATTATGCAGGGAAAAAAAAAACACCTATAAAAGTAGATAAATACTTGATCTACTTACATAACAATGTATTGTACTGTCCACGTTTTGATTTCAGTGAATTTTATATAGTAAATGAAGAGAATTCTGTTCCTGGGGGGAACATGTCTTTTGCCCACAGTTTGAGGCTAAATCCGGATGTCATTTCTGCCCTTAACTTTTTTCGTTTCTCCTCCAATCGCTCAGCCTTGCTTGTAAACACAAGTGAGCAGAGGATCGTGTTTCAAATAGACAGCTAAGCAGGGAAATAAATGGAAGAGGAGAAATATATTATAGATAAAAAGAACTCCCAGCATGCAACTATTTGGCACTATTAAAGGGCCAGTGCTCCTAAAGTATGTGATAACTCCAAACCATGTCTATGAGGTAGAAAAAAAGGAAAAAATGCCGGGCACCTTCCGTCCATATTCATTTATTGCAGTGCATACAACGTAGGGTAGCTTGTTGAAAATGTATCCATATTTCAAATCATCCGGTGGTGGTGTGGTGGAGGTGGGGGGATACCGGGCACTAGTTGGGGCTTGCTCAGACCCCACTTTTTCTGATTTACTAGAAGTTACTTTCTTTTTTCTCTCAGAGTTGAACTCAGACCCCACTTTATCTGATTTATTAGCAGAAACTCCAAACCATAACAGCAGAAAAAGTTTTGCAAGTTTTGAATGCAGGATTAGCATCTTTATGACTTAATACACTCAGACCAGTTGCTGAGTGTATTAAATCAGAAGGTATTTGCAATAATCTAGGATTGAGGTACATCCCAATCAGCAGCTGATACCCCCTCTCCCACAAGAAATCTTTTCCTTTTCTCAAACAGATCAGGGGGGGTCTGTATGGCTGATATTGTGGTAAAACCCCTCCCACAGTGTGATGTCATGACCATGGTCCAGACAGTTTACTGTCTGTGAATCTCATAGCATTGTGGGAAATAACAGCTTTTTCCAACTGTCCAAGAAAGCAGAATCTCCCTCTGTAATTCAGGGAGAGGAAAGACTTTACAATGGGCAAACACTGACTAAGGGCCCGTTCACACCTAGAATAGCAAAACGCCAGCGATTACCATCTGCATTTTGCGGGAGTGATTTTTCCGCGATTAACGTAAAAAATCACTGGACACTGCGGCGGTTTTGGAGCGATCGTGATTAGCGTGCTTTGCTTGCTAATCACAATCGCTAATCGCAAAATGCAAATCGCCGGCAAACCGCTGCATGCAATGAGAACACTGCCACTTGCTACAATGTGTAGCGTTTTTTACAAAACCGCTAGCGGTTTGGCATGAGCGGGAATCGCGCGCTTCCTGCTCAGGTGTGAATGGGCCCTTAATAATCACACTACGTGATTTTTTTTTTAGCGCTGAAAGAGACTGGGCAATGATTCTCTATGAGAGAGTTCACATCCGAGCGGTTCGTTTCCGATCCGCTCACAAAAGCGCTGCATGGACCATTTTTTAGGCGATTTGACCTCAATGGAAGGTATAGAAAGAACGCAAAACGCTCACAAAATCGCTTTGTGCAGCGATTCCGTGAGCGTTTTTTAAGAATAAATACAGTGTATTTATTATTTTTCAAGTCAGAGTGAATTAAAAAAAACGCTCAGGAAAGGGGCTTAGAAAAGCACTTTTCACAAAAACGCAATGTCCACCCAAACCCTGGGAATTGGAGAAAAAATTGCGTCAAAAAAAGCCCAATGCGAACGCTAGCGGAGCGCAATGTGAACAAGGCCTAAATGAATATTGTAAAAAGTAAGCAATATTATTCCTTATGCTATTTTCACTACAGGTCCTCTTTAATGTGGACCGTGGGCCTGAGAGCCGGGGATTCTTCTGTCTCTGGGCTGGGAGGACACAGTGAGGGGAAACAGGAGGTGAGAGTGAGGATTACACAGCGCAGTGCGGCCGCAGGAGTACGGAGGAGCCCCTCTTGTACCAGAGCCAAGTGCTGCTCGTACATTCCTGCCGGTACATAGCGTGACCGGCCGCTCGCTGTGACCATACATAGAGACGGCTTATATGGGACATCGGCTTCCTGCTGGACTCCTTTATGGGACTAGGTTTCCATAGCGCTGCTCATCATGTGCTGAGGGGGCCTCATAAGGTCCGGCTGTGATCACTGTGAGAGACACACAGTACACTCACTTATCAGCCACTTTAAAACAACACCAGTTGCCTGGCAGTCCTGCTGATCTCTTTGGCTGCAGTAGTGGCTGAATCACACACCTGAAACAAGCGTGCAGCTAATCCAGTCTGACTTCAGTCAGAGCACCTAATCTGCATGGTTGAGGGGCTGTGGCGGAACGCATTAGAGACACAGGATCAGCAAGAGAGTCAGGCAACTGGTATTATTTTAGGAAAAAGCCACATCCTCAGTTTAGGTTCCCTTTAAGGACAACTGAAGTGAGAGGGATATGGAGGCTGACACATATCTCCTTTTAAACCATGCAGATTGCCAGGCTATCTTGCTGATCCTCTGCCTCTAATACGTTTAGTCACAAACCCTGAACAAGCATGCAGCAGATCAGGTGTTTCTGACTGAAGTCTGACTGGATTAGCTGCATGCTTGTTTCATGGGTGTGTGTGATGTGGACGACTGCAGCCGAACAAATCAGCAGGACTGCCAGGCAACTGGTATTGTTTAAAAGACCACTATCTCAAAAAAAAAGTAGGAGTTAAAATCTGACAGAACCGACAGTCCATCTCCTCATGGGGGAGTCTTTGTTGTCAACAGCAGTTTGACTGCCAAAATAGTAAGATTATATTATTACTGGCAGCGCTACTAGAAATTATACCAACGTCCTAATTTGAATGTCCTGAGAATCTGTGAGTTCGTTTGGAAATGTCCTTAGATACAGATGATGAGTAAAATATTCCACTGCGCTCTGACACAGGATTCAGGCTAGAAAACAAAATCAGAAACTCCACATCGCGTGATTCTGTCTAATATATGGCTTTATCACACCCGTGCTAGTGTAAAGCGTGATTCCATTCAAAATCCACCACCAACATCAATGGGGCTCACCAGATGAAGGCCACCTCGTTTTTCAGGTGGGTCTCAAGCTCAATCTGTGTCTCACTCTGCTCATCCGTGAAATACACCATCCGGTCTCAGTAAAACATTTAATCTTGATAAAAAACTTTAAAACAAAATACAAAAAACCTCATTGCAGAGTATGTCTGCACATTGAGCAATACATCTGCGCTTCTCGCGCCAATTGCCTACTTACAGACTGGTAGAATGATATAGGCACGTCTCAATGGTGAAGCTAGAGCTCCTTTGCAGCTATCCAGCGGTTTTCCGGCAGCGTCCCGCACTCTGAACGATGTTTCCGCGAGTTTCCGGACGTGATGACGTCACACGCACTGGCTGCCAGTGCCTGTGACGTCATCACGTCCGGAAACTCGCAGTGGTTAGCTAGGTGATGTCCGTGGCAGTAGCGGGGATCGTTCAGAGTGCGGGACGCCGCCGGATAGCTGCAAAGGAGCTCTAGCTTCACCATTGAGACGTGCCTATATCAATCTACTAGTCTGTAAGTAGGCAATTGGCGCGAGAAGCGCAGATGTATTGCTCAATGTGCAGACATACTCTGCAATGAGGTTTTTTGTATTTTGTTTTAAAGTTTTTTATCAAGATTAAATGTTTTACTGAGACCGGATGGTGTATTTCACTGATGAGCAGAGTGAGACACAGATTGAGCTTGAGACCCACCTGAAAAACGAGGTGGCCTTCATCTGGTGAGCCCCATTGATGTTGGTGGTGGATTTTGAATGGAATCACGCTTTACACTAGCACGGGTGTGATAAAGCCATATATTAGACAGAATCACGCGATGTGGAGTTTCTGATTTTGTTTTCTAGCCTGAATCCTGTGTCAGAGCGCAGTGGAATATTTTACTCATCAAAATAGTAAGATACCAGCCAGCCTTCCTACTCACTTGCACACTATTTTGTCAGTTAGACTTTGCAACCAGTGATGCTCAAATCCGAACTTTGGGTGAATCCGGATAGTTCTATCTAGATTTCACCCAGATACCTGTGCGGGGGGGGGGGGTCAAGCTTACCTGTCTGACGCCTTTTTCGGTCCGTCCCTCGGCGCCCTCCATGATGCGTTCCACGCGGCGGTCACGTGATTCCGGGTTGAAGGAGGAAGTGTTTGTACTCATGTGATACGCGTGGAGCACATCGTGCTGTTGAAAACCTTGAGAATCCTGCATGAGGAGATGGACTGGCCCAAAACCGGTCGGTTCTGTCAGATTTTAACTGCCTACTTTTTTCATGATAGTGGTCCTTTAAAACAAGGGTGTCAAACTTAAAGAGAACCTGAGGTGGAATATTTAAATCTTAATAGGATCCAGAGGCATGACTTGCATAATCCCATGCCTGTCTCTCTCTCTATTGCCGCCACTAGTCCCTCCTGGGGTCTGCTGTACCCCCTGAAAATATTGCCACACCAGCTTCAATCTGCTTGTCGCTAGCTTGTCAATCAGCCTCCTCTGCATTGTCGCCTCCTTTACAGGCTCCCCCCGCCTCTGCTAAGTTCCTCCAATCAGAAGCCAAGCCGCGACACAGGAAGTACTTATTGGGTCGTGGCTTATCTTCCAATTGGAGGAAGCTAGCAGAGGCGGGGGGAGCCTGTAATGGAGGAAGCTGATCGACAAGCCTCAGGTAAACAAAGCAGGCTAGCGACAAGCAGATTGTCACTAGCCTGGCAATATTTTCAGGGGGAACAGCAGAGCGCAGGGGGGACTAGCAGCTGCGATAGGACACAGAGGCATGTCATTGTGCACATGACATGATTTAAATATTCCGCCTCAGGTTCTCTTTAAATACAAAGTTGGCCGAAATTGAACACTGGGACCACGTTGTGGGCCAATCTCAATGTCTAGTGGCCACCTACCTCACTTATAAAGTTCCCTGGTCCCTAATGGTCCCCCCTCCCCTATATAGTTTCCTGGTGTGTAGTGGTCCTCACTCCTCCTATACAGTCACCCTGGTGTCTAGTGATCCCTCCCCTATAGTTTCCTGAGGTTTAGTGGTCCTCACTCCTCCTATACAGTTCCCTGGTGTCTAGTGATCCCTCCCCTAGTTTCCTGATGTTTAGTGGTCCTCACTCCTCCTATACAGTTCCCGGGTGTCTACTGCCCCCCTCCCCTGCAAAGTTTCCTGTTGTCTAGTGGCTCCCTCTCTCCCGTATACAACTCCCTACTGTCTGGTGGCCCCACTCCCTCCCCTCTACAGTTCCCCGGTGTCTAGTGGTTCCCCTACCACCCCTAAATAGTTCTCTGGTGTCTAGTGCTTTACCCTCCCCCATATGGCTTCCCTGGTGATCAAAGTCTTTGCCCCCAAGTAGCTTGCCTGGTGTTATAGAGTGTGCCAAACATAACGCAGTGGGGAAACCACTTGAGGGCCAAATTTGATGGCTCTGAGAGCCAGAGCTGACCCGCGGGCCAGAGTTTGACATGTATGGTTTAAAAGGAAATAAATACAGCAGGCTACATATCCCTTGCAGCGCTGGGTCCCCAGTTCTAATCCCAGCCAGGGCACTATCTGCATGGAGGTTGTATGTTCTCCCTGGGCCTGTGTGGTTTCCTCCAGGCACTCTGGTCTCCTCCCACATCCCAACATACATGCATACATGTTTATTGGCTACCACCTAAATTGGCCCCAGACTACGATACATACACGACTACACCATACATAGACATATGACTATGGTAGGGATTACATTGTGAGCCCCTCTGAGGGACAGGTAAGTGACAAGGCTATATGCTCTGTTCAGCGCTGCAGAAGATGTTGGCGCTATATAAATAATAATGGTAATTATTTTGTATTTATACAGCACCGAAATCTTCCACAGCGCTGTACAGAGTATAATGTCTTGTTACTTAAAGTGTACCTGAGCTGTCATAAAATAAGAAATGTATACATACCTGGAGCTTCCTCCAGCCCACCTTGCCCTCCCCCTCCGCTATAGCTCCCGGTAATTCATGCACTCCCGTGGCCTGGAGTGTCCTGCGCCTGGGCAGAATGCTCCTGGAGACGGGAGTGTGTAAGGGCATGTGGGCGTGGCCAGGCATGCGCACTACGCCACAACTGGCCGAATTAACCGAGAACCATGTCGCCTGTATAATAAGATTCACCCCCATATGTGCTGGGTTCCAGTGTGTAGCCCTGCCACCTTACAGAAAAAGGTCTCTGCCTTATCTGATATAGAAAAGGCCAGGGCCATTTACTGTCCAGATAATCTTATTAAACAAACATAATGTGTTGGGACAGTAACTTTTATGCATTAGCATACCTCTGTTTTTTGTTTTTTACTACACCAGGGATGCATTTGAACTAAATTTAGGATTATGCTGTAGAGTAGTGTTTAAAGAGTAACTGTCAGGCTGCAGAAGCTAATTTAAACCTCTATTCTCCTGTGTTAAACAGTTTAGAAGGAAGCCCAAAAGCAATTAGTGAAGATAAAAATCTCAGTTACCTTTGATGTGTGCTTATCAGCAAGTCTGTTATTCTTAAGAAGACGCAAGCCGCATACCATACTGCAAAGCATTCTGGGGCTCTCCCCTCAGCTGCTAATGAGACATTACAGCAGCTTGTAATCGCGTAGCACTGATAAATCTCGGGCAGAGTACACTGCAGGAGTCAGCTATTGTTCCTAGCCACATGGCTCATTAATATTCACTGCACACTGTGTTGTTCAAGTAGGAGCTTATCTGTGATCAGGAAGCAGGCAGGACATGACGACACATTTGACAGAAAAACATGGAGCCTGCCATGAGCTGTCAGGAGCATCTATCTCAGCATATACTATATACAAATTCTGTGAAATCCAAACGTGGACAGTGAAATGCATATGTAACGTAAGTACAGCCAATCTTTAGCTACTGATATATGTGTTTATTTTCTCTGAGACCTTATACCTAATAGCTCCTCTTTAAATAGAAAATCAAAACTAGTCCTTGGTAAGAGTACTTGCAAAGGGTGCAGAGAGGCACAAAGAACATCGATCAAGCCCTAGGCCAGAGATCTGCAAACTTGGCTCTCCAGCTGTTAAGGAACTTAAAATCCCACAATGCATTTGCCTTTATGAATCATGACTGTGTCCATCAGACTCCTGCAATGCATTGTGGGACTTGAAGTTTCTTAACAGCTGGAGAGCCAGGTTTTCAGATCACTGCCCTAGGCAATAGAGAAGTTCATTGCTTCAAATTTACTTTCAAATTTTTTTTAGATTAGAATAAGCACATAATTTGCATCTGTTTTGCATTCAAGGCATGTATTCAGTACCAGAGGGGCTCTGCATTGCGTCTGTTGGTTTACATTCCAGGTGCAACCTTGAGCGCTGTCATTTGTCTGTCTTCATAAACAAAACAAAAAAATGTTGAGTCTCCTCCTCCTGAGCCTCTTTAACCCCTTGTCCCCCATGCAGGCCGGGATAGCCAGAATGTGGAGCCCCGGCCGCATGGGGCTTCGCATCCTGAGCTATATCAGCCTGCATGGTCCATGGTATGGGGGGGGGGGGGCTCTGGGGGAGAGGGGCAGCCATGCTTTCCCCTCTAGCCCCTGTCTAATCCATTGACAAGTGGATCTTCCCCACCTCCGGTTCCCCAGAAAGAGGTGGGGCCGTCATTGTCCTAGGGATGGGGTTCATGGTGGCATCTGGGAAAGAGGACCCCCAGATGCAAGCCGCCCTCCGCAGGCGAAATGATGAGTATAGGGTACCCCTTACATAAAGACAACAAAAAAGTATTTAATTTTTCTTAATTAACATAAATACCTCCCTTTAAAAGAATTTTCCCTCCAAGGCCCCCCCATTGGTCCGTTAACAGACATTATATATACATAAGATAGCTAGAGCTCCGCCTCTCTCTCTCTCTGCATCCTCCGCGGCTCCTGCTCTCCTCGCCACCCACCGCACTTTTAGCGCCCACCCACGCTGTCACCGTGGAGCACCCATAGCACCCTAATATCACCATGGCATTGCTTAAAAGGAAATAAATATGGCAGCCTCCACAGCCCTGTTGCTACAGTTGTCCTTTACGACTAGATTATATGCGGAAACCTTAACAGTCTGATGTAAAATCTGCTTCATTCAGCCGCAGAACAAACAGAAGTAATGAACCTTTTAACTTTTCAGCACTAAAACCTTATCAGTAGTGTTTCCTCAGCCAGACAAAAAGTGTTTTGCCTTCTATTTACTTTTCAGGACACTGAGCTAAATGCCAGTTTCTGCGGAAAGGGAATTCAGACAATTTCTTAGTAGGACAAGTACTTTATGTACCGATGTCACTTCAGGTATCCTTCAATGACGCCGCCGCTGGAGGAATTAGAGACCAGGCCACACTTAGAAAAATGAAAGCTGATTTTTATTTTCTTAACAGCCATTCATTTGACATAAACATGCATACGTAATTCCGATACGCACACATCACATTATTTATGTTAGTCATCAAAGATTTAAACATACAACAGACATCCTTACAAAAATGAGTGAAAACGCAACTTAAAAACTTTCCCCATTTCTAAATCAGAAAATAATAATAATAAAAAAAAAATCATCATTGTGCTGGGTACCTTTTTTTATTTTTATACAACAGTTAATTTAAACACCTCTTTTTTTTTCTTGGCGGCACATGAAAAAACAAAACGCCGAAATATAATAATTAAAAAAAAAAACCTTTTCTTTTTTTTTTTACTTATTTTTCCTTTTGTTTCAACAGTAGAAATCGGCAGTTTCGCCATGCAGTTTAAGCAACATTAAATATTTGTATGTTTTTGTTTGAGAGGAAAAAAAAAAAAGTTTAAAAATATTAAGTTTCAAGTCACAGAATCTCCCTCCGACACATCGGAGACGCAACGCAGAAGAAATAGCTGCCAGTGGTGAAACGGCCATTTTGAAGTAGTTTAAAGTGTTCCCTAAGTGAACTTGAGTAACGGGAGCTGAGCATATGATGACAGACTATGTGATCGGGGGAACTGAACTTCCTGCTAACAGGATATTATTCATTGCCAAGGCACCCGATTGGTTCGTTAATGTGATGGCTGGCTGAACAGACCACTAATCACAGGAAGGGCCAATTATGGCTTGCGATTGGGAGAAGGTGGGGCCAAAGGTGACTCAGCATCTCTGGAACTACTGGTCTCTTTGACAGGTAGCTGCTGATCATTTGGGATGTGCAAAAGAAAAAAAAAATTGTACAGTATTCACATTTCTATTGACTAAGGATTATCAGAGATGCAAATTCTTCAGAGTTGATGCAAATGTTTTTAATTTTATGCAAATGTATGCAGTTTGAAAATGAACCAATACTTGCATAATTTCAGAAGTGTTTGCATTTCATTGAGAACCCCTACTATTGATCGGAAACAGAGATGGTCAAAAAGAAGGTAAAGAGGCCCTGTAGTGACATATAGTAGGATGCAGTACATTATTTAGGATACCCACTTTTTATGGTATTTTTCCTGGTTACAGCATCAGAAACACTTCCTATATCTACATATTGGTATGTAGCTCCTCCCTCCCAGTGACGTCAGAGCCTAGGCTGTTACGCTACACAGAATTCTCCTCCCAGAGCATTCTGGGAGACCAGGTATTATTTCTACTGGTTTTAGAACTATCCATAAACATTCCACAGTGATGCACCTGCTTACAGTAAATATGTTGCCACCTGTGTGCTATATCAGTCATTGCAATTCACCTTTGTAATCGGATTTTCCCTTTGCTCCTAAGAGGCATTAAAAATAGCTGAATACAGAATGTGTGCTATTATAATCACAGTGAATTATGGAGTTTGCAGGGCAAACAATGATAAGCAGCTTCTGACAGGCATTTTATGGTCTTTAAAAACTGTACTGCAAACATCCGTTTCTCTGCTTACCTGCCTGACTCATTCCGGTAGATTGGTTGGTAAAAATTGTGCAGGGGACCTAAACTCTTGCACGGCACACAAGGAAAACACATATAGTGCCAATATATTTGTCAGAGACATGCCTGTAGCCATTATAAGTCCGGTGCTGCCTGGTATGTGCACACAACCTTTTGGTTTCTCCTTAGCAGTCAAAAACACACATAGTTGCTGAGAAATTCAATGTGTGTGTCTTTAGAGAGATTCGCCTGTCTAATTTTCCTTTATCAGCCAATAATCAGCACGCGTAAATCAGGGCTGTCAGCTTTTGGAGGTGTGGCCTCGATCTGTGCTAAAATGTAAAGACTGGAGGTTAACCCTTTCTGTGCTCCCAGGAAGTAAATACAGCAGGTTTATTGTAGGAGTTGTATAAGTCGTAACTAAGAAATGTAGTTCATCTTTTAGAGCGGAGAGGAAGTTATGCGTTTAAGAACGCTTTAAAAACTAAATTTTATCTAATTAACCTCCCTGGCGGGCTATGCCGCGCAGGGGGAGATCTCAGCCCCTGGTGGGGTGATTTACATGATGTAAAGTGCTGTGCGCGCAGCCAGCACTTTGCTAGCCGCGCGCACAGCTTGATCGCCGCCGCTCTGCGGCGATCGGCCGCACGCAGCGGCTGAAGAGGGTCCCCCCCCCCCCCCCCGGCCAGAGCCCTGCGCTGCCCGGATCAATGAGTTCCGGGCAGCGCTATGGGCTGGATCGGGTGTGCCTGACGTCAGGACGTCGGCTGACGTCCTCGACGTCATCCCGATCGTCGCCATGGCGACAGGAGAAGCCAAACAGGGGAACGCGTTATATACGCGTTCCCCTGTTTGCTATAGATGCCGGCGACGATCGGACTAGAGGGCCACATGCGCCCTCTAGTGGTGTTTCATGTAGCTACCACTCTGGTAGCTTTACATGAAACAAAAAAAAAAAAATTTAAAAAAAAAGGATTTTTTCAATTTGGAAAAAAAAATTAACCGCCAGGGAGGTTAAGTCGCAAACACTGACTAAATATCAAATCCCACAATGGTTTTAACCAGCAGCTGACTGCCGGTTCAGTAGTCTAGGATTCAGATGAGAGCCTGCGACATTCTGCTCCCCGGACAAGGCAAACCTAATAAGGAAGCCAAGTCTTTGCTCCCCGGACTAATGAGGAAGCCAAGTCTTTGCTCAATGCTACGTATTTTTCAGCATATGCTCAGTTCACATTGCTCAGCAGGGGATGGGCAGCAAGTTGCTAAAAATTATGACGTGATGCTAATTCTATACAGCCCAGGTATGGATCTACAGTTGCGTTTGATTGGTTTGATTTACGAAATGCATAAAATTAGCATAAACTCAGAATAATTTACATCTCATTGTCCATCCCTATTGCCCAGGTTTTGTTAAACGTGGACTTTAAACTGCCTCCTGGGGATTTTTTTTTCTTTCTCATATTTATTTTGGCACAAAAAATGAAGACAGAGCTTATTTAAGAACAAGAACGTGGATTAAAAAGGGGGCGGGGTAAAGAAAGGGAAGTTGACAAACAGCAGCAGTAAGGAGGAGAAGGGGAGGGGCAGGAGAGATGGGTAGAAATAAATGGTCGTTGCGATCACTAAAACCTGGAACTTCTCAGTCAACGCAAAAAAAATAATGAAAACAGAATACTGTCCACAGCAGGATGGGCGCGGGCTCACCGCCGTTATTGCAGCATTGCCTTGATCTGCTTCGAGGTAGTCTCGTCGTTCAAATGTTTCGTTGTGTACCTGGAGGGAAGGAAGCAGAAGTCATGTTACACAGAGCTGCAGATAGAGGCTATTGGTTAATATGCAGTTACAGGGAAATCAGGGCGGGGCCAAAGCAGAGGCTGGATAGGCTACAGCCTATAGGCGCAGAGCTGCGAGGGAGCGGAGGGAGAGGCCTGACTTCTAGTCTCCCTCTATCCATCTCCTCAGCGCCCTTTCTCTCACTATGCTCTCCCCTTCCCCATCTGCAGAGATAGGGAGCAGCAGGAAGAAATTACACTTCACCTCCTCTGGGTTCAGGGCTGTGGAGTCGGAGCAATTTTGGGTACCTGGAGTTGGAGGTTTCAAACACTTAGGACTGGGACTATTTTTGAACCCGCTCCACGGCACTGTCAGGGCTCTAGAGGTCTAGTTCTCTTCTGTCTTCTCTACAGTGTCACTCACGCTCTAGTTCCTGATCTGAGAACGAGGAAGTAGCATGTGCAGCACTAGGCACTAAGGATGATCTATGAGATGCAAATACTTTAAAGTTCATGCAGATTTATGTACATTTTTATGCAAACATGTGCAGCTTAAAAATGGACCAATCAATCAATACCTGGGTGGGGCTTGAATGATCATTTTCAAGCTACATAAATTTGCATGCACATTGTTCATAACCCTGCATGAACTCGGAAATAACGGCATCTCACGGATCATCCCTACTGGGGAGCAGCAACAGATATACCACGTCGCATCACATGATTATGAATACTGAATGCTTTCCTAACTTTGTATTGTACCATGCAGTACAAAGTTACAAAGCCCTCATTCCACTGCAGATATATCCAGGGCTGTGGAGTCGGAGTTGGAGCAATTTCGGGCACCTGGAGTCGGAGATTTCATACTGAGGAGTTGGAGTCGGATGATTTTTGTACAAAATCCACAGCCCTGTTAAGTATTAGACTAAGGAGTCGGAGTCGTAGCCATTTTGGGTACCCGGAGTCGTGGTTTCATAAACTGAGGAGTCGGAGTTGGAAGATTTTTGTACCGACTCCACAGCCCTGGATATATCAGCCACATAGGCGATGAGATTGTGGACACGTTCATCTGAAGCACCCAGAATAAAAGTAAAGTATCTCATGTTTTCTCCCTAATCCTTTAGATCGTAAGTTTGCAAGGGCAGGGCTCTCCCACCCTTTGTGTCTTGGAACGTGTTATATATTTTGTTCATTGCGTTGCAATTGTCACTATAATTACTATGTCTACCAATTCTGCACAGCAGAGTCCCTTGTATCTGTCACCGGCGGGGATCACGCTGGGTGCTTGAGTGAAAAAAAAGACACCCCCCTCCTCCCCCGACATAGTTAATGAGCCTTTAGTGGTGTGTAGAAGCCTTTCTGCAGTACCTAGTGGACTCCTAGCAGCTTTCTGGCTTCCCCTGTGCACAGAAGCCGACGTGTAACACGCTGAATGGTGTGCATGGACGCTGGAAGCCGCTAGGTGCTGCAGGAAGGCTGCTAGATGTCGCTGGAGGCTCAGTAAGTATTTAAAAAGCCTCAAAAGCAACGTCCCAGTTATCCACTCCCGCATGCCGGTTAGTTGAGACTCCCAGTTGTCTGAGTTCCGGTTAACGGGGACTTTGCTGTATTATGTTCCAACATATTTTTTGTCTGCCATTGTATTATTTTCCCCATGTTTGTTTCTTACTCTGTACAGCGCCACGGAATAGGTTACCGCTTTATAAATCACTATTAAAAAGTAATAATAGCAAAGGAAAACAAAATCACTATATTGCCTTTTTAAAAGGCAGCGCTATAGTGTTGTCTCTTCCTTGGAATGTCTGGTACCTCCGCAGCGACCGTGACAAAGACCGCGGCCCCCCCCCCGGCCCGAGCTGTGGAAACACGCTCCATTACCCCTTCAGATTATTTACACACCACATGCTTCACATCAATGGCTGAGGTGGTCCTGGGAAAGAGACAGTCCGGTGGACTCTGGTGACTCCCGCGAATACTCGGAAATGAGCGGTCACGGCGGGGGCGCTGCCATGATGCACACACAGACATATATTATGGGGAACTGTCCTGTACGGACGCTGGTGCGTGAAGAGAAGGCAGAACATGGCTCCAGGTTACTGACACGCCGTCACGGAACACAGCCTGTCGCCGCGGCGCACACACAGATCAGACGCTGCCGCGCGCACACAGATCAGACGCCGCCGCGCGCACACACAGATCAGACGCCGCCGCGCAAACACACAGATCAGACGCCGCCGTGCACACACACAGATCAGACGCCGCCGCGCACTGTACCTGAGAGCGTTTAGGAGACCTTCTACACTGTTGGGGGGCTGCTCCTTGAGAACCTTGATGCATCCTTTCATCTGAAAACACACGAGAGAGAAAAGCATTAAACCCCAGCAATGTGTACTGACATACAGTAGAATGCAGTCAATTATTCAGGATAAACAATTTTCATTAAATATACTGGTTTCAGCAT
This sequence comes from Hyperolius riggenbachi, assembly GCF_040937935.1. Lineage (NCBI taxonomy): Eukaryota > Metazoa > Chordata > Amphibia > Anura > Hyperoliidae > Hyperolius > Hyperolius riggenbachi. Next base: position 420,411,516 of record NC_090650.1, read on the forward strand.
CAGAAGCACTTCCTACAGCTAAATATGGCTGTATATTAATAAGTAACCCTGTTCTCCCAGCGATGTTAAGCCTTGGATATTAACCTCTTCACCTCGAAGGGTTTTTCCTCTTAAAAAACCAGAGCAATTTTCAACCGTCAGCGCTCCTTCCATTCATTCACCTATAACTTTATTACTACTTATTACAACGAAACAATCTATATCTTGTTGTTTTTTTTTTTGCCACTGATTAGGCTTTCTTTGGGGGGTACTTTTTGCTAAGAATTATGTTATTCTAACTCAGTTTTAAAGTGAACCAAAGACGAAGCTCCCTTGTGTATTTTACCATATATATCAGTAAGAACATTAGAGAAAACACTTACCATGCTCTCGGTTTCATCCTCACTGCTAAAAGTGTCTGTTATCAGCTGTGATAAGAATCCCGGACTGAGCATTCAGTCTGTCTTTGAAAGGGAATAATTATAGCTGAGTCATTATAGCAGAGCCACAAGGGGGCAGGCTTGTACTTGAAGACACCAGAGAAGACAGACTCAGCTATAATCTTTCCGTAGCAAAGCTAGACTGAGTGCTCAGTTGGGGATTCTTATCAGAGGTGATAACAGTCAGATTAAACAGAGAACAATGACACAAAGAACAGATTAGGTGTTTACTGTCATGTTCCCACTGATTTATAAGGTAAAATACAAGAGGGTGCTTCATCTCTGGTTCTCTTTAATGGGAATAATAAGAAAAAAATTGAAAAAATTCATTTCTCCGTTTTCGGCCATTATAGTTTTAAAATAAAACATGCTACCGTAATTAAAACCCACACATTTTATTTGCCCATTTGTATCGGTTATTGCAACGTTTAAAATTTTTTCCTAGTACAATGTATGGCGCCAATATTTTATTTGGAAATAAAGGTGCATTTTTTTTTAAGTTTTGTGTCTATCCCTAATTACAAGCCCATAATTTATAAAGTAATTGTAGTATACAGTTTTTGTATACATATTAAAAAAAGTTTAGTCCCTAAGGTAACTATTAATATCTTTTTTTTGTCTTTTTTTAATTAAAAAAATAAATAAATAAATAAAGGTAGGTAACTTTAGGGGAGTGTGGGAGGTCAGGGGTTAATTTAAAAAAAAAGGTAACTAGGGATGAGAAAACAACACAAAAAGGGGGGGGGGGGGATGTAATATTACAATTTGGTCTCAGATGTCCTCAGTGGCGTATTCAGTCTCCGTATTATTGGTACGGAAACGGAAGCACTACGTGGACGGGACTTATGAATGGCAGAGCCGTCTGAATAGACGGCTGCGGCCATTAACAGGGGAACTTAGATCAATGAATGGGATTTGTTTTCCCATTCATTGATATAGCGGCGGGCGATCGGCGGTACCGCGTGGGGGAGGGGGGCGTGCGGGGGGAGATGCGGCGGGAGGGACGTAGTACCTACAGCCCTGCACAGAGTTGTGGCATTTTGCAGGGGCGTAGTTACTCGTCCCGGGGGAGGGGAAGTGGTTAATTATGCAGAATTCTCCTTCCACAGCATTCTGGGAGGCAGGGTATTGTTTTTGCTCACTTTGGAACACACAACAAACCTACATTCCACAGCGATACCCCTTGTCAGCAGTAAAGATGTCACCACCAGTGATACATTTCAGAATGTAAATCAGGGAGAGGAAAGATTTTACAATGGGCAAACACTGACTAAATCTATAACTTAATATTGTAAAAAAAAAAAAAAAAAAAAAAAAAAAAAAAAAAGCAATTTAATTACTGCGTTACATTCAGTTCCTTTTTTAAGGCCCACGTCCAAGCATCAAGGTGTCCGTAGTTCTATATAGGCACTCATTAACCATGCAATCCCGCGGAGAATCAATTGTCCGACTCCACTGTTATGATCGATAGGAAACAATCAGTCATGCCAACTAACAGACGAAAAACTGATAACCAATTTGATGCGATTGATGGGACTGATCTGAAAAATGGACATGTATGTTCATGCCTTTCACGTAAACTTGTCATAGGAGAAAGTTCTTATCTACTCAACTAGGGCTTCTTCCAGCAGCCCAAAGCCGTACAGGTCCCTCTGTTTTCTCCTGTTGCACTCTGATGATCAGCTGTGGCCCTCCGGAAAACTGCCTGTCGCAGGCAACTGCATATACGTGGCTCGGGCACCTCCACGCTCCCATGGCCGGGCGCAGAAGTGAATAGCATATATGTCTGGGACCGCACATGTGCAGTAGCTCCCCACTGCTGAGTCGGCAAACTTTTGGATGGGCTCAGCTGATCAACAGAGCACAACGGGAGGAAACCCAGGGACTTGTAAGGATTGGCAAGGCTGGAAGAAGCCCATAAGTTGGAACTTTTTCTCCTGTGACAGGTACACTTTAAAGTGTACCAGAGACGAAGCATCCTCTTGTATTTTACCATATATATCAGTGGGAACATTAGAGAAAGCACCTACCCTGCTCTCCGCTTCATCCTTCACTGCTCAGCCTGCCTGTTATCAGACCTGATAAAATCCCCCACTGAGCATTCAGTCTGGCTTTGCTCAGGAATCATTAAAGCTGAGTCATTATAGCAGAGCCACAAGGGGGCAGGCTTGGGCTTGAAAAGACATCAGAGAAGACAGACTTGGCTATAATGATTCCTGAGCAAAGCCAGACTGATTGCTCAGTCAGGGATTTTATCAGGGCTGATAAGAAACAAGCTGTGCAAAGCAGAATAAAACAAAGCAGGGCAGGTGTTTTCTCTAATGTTCCCACTGATCTATATGGTAAAATACATGAGGGTGCTTCATCTCTGGTTCACTTTAAAGTGTACCGGTGAGAGGGAAAAAAAAAATCCAAGGTAGATATTTACCTCCGTAGAGGATACACCAGAGGCCTCCGGCATCCTCCTAGACCACACCAATCCGGCACTGGGATCCTCCAAACATACTGTCAAATATCAACGCATGGCCGCGCTCCTGTCTGTGTACAATGGCACAGGGCAGCCCATGCATGGCTTTTCCCAGAAGAGGTTCCCGATGAGCCTCCCTCTCCAATGCCTGCTACACACCATGCTATTTACCATCAGACAGACAGGAGGAATCCATTATTTCCAAGAGGTCTAATCTGATTTCCAAACTATTTTCCGACCACTGCTACACAAATCAGATCAGAAAGCTGATGGGGCCTGTCAAAAATAATCAATTCGACCCATCTATCTGATGGGAAATTGCATGGCTTGTACCAGGCATTACTCTAAGGCAGTGATCTGCAAACTCGGCTCTCCAGCTGTTAAGAAACTACAAGTCCCACAATGCATTTGCCTGTATGAATCCTGACTGTGGCTGTCAGACTCCTGCAATGCATTGTGGGACTTGTAGCTCCTTAACAGCTGGAGAGCCAAGTTTGCAGATCACTGCTAGAAGCGTCTGTTTCCAGTACAAGCAGTGCGATGCGGCTACTTAGACGCATCGCACCGTGGCTGTATTGAAACCAATGCACGGCAATGGAATTGTTTCCATTGTGTGCTGGTTATGCAGAGCGATCCGAGAATCATTCTCGAACGGCCACATCCTCCTGCCGTCCCCTCCTATACACGTCCATATAAGGAGATGTGGAAGTGACGTGAACAGGAGCGGAAGTGATGCGATATGACGTGATAGTCGCATCACATCCCTTCTGCCAGTGGAAAAGGGACCCCAATTCTAACGCTGGGAGAAATGTACTTTTTATTTGTGTTTTCATGTATTTTAAGTTTTAACTTTTTTTTTGCGATAGTGGTCCTTTATAGGTCAACTGAAATTAGAGGTATATGGATGCCGCCATATTTATTTGCCTAGCAGTTCTGCTGATCAGTCTCACATAGTGTCGGAATCACACACCTGAAACAAGCATGTGGCGAGCCCAGTTAGACGCCTGTCAGCATTTATACACTATGGCGGCAGCAGTGGGGGTTTCGTCGATTGTTCCGAAATCGGCCGCCGTACCCCAGATCAACCAACTTTGGCCCAACATCTCGCAGCAGGCGCAGACGACTAATACAACCAATCTCAGCCCAAAATTGGTTGCATGGTCGATCAGGCCTGCATTTTGCAGCACCGACTTCAACCAATTCGATAATAATAGAATTGGTTGGTCGATCGGGTGCCAAAGTTGCTTGGTGTATGGGCACCTTTAGAGGCAGAGGATCAACAGGACAGCCAGGCAATGTGCATTGTTTAAAGTCAATGGGAACCTTTGAAAAAGAAAAAGCCAGACGCTTACCTAGGGAGAGAGAAGACTCTGGGTCCTGCTAAGCCTTCCTTCTCCTCTCCCGGAGCCCGTTCCAGCTCTGGCTCCCCCGTAGCAGCATTTGACTAAGTAAGTCAAATACTGCTCTCTCTGCCGCCAAGTGGAGGCATTAGAAGCCAGTGTATACTGTGTGCGCAGTATGGAGCCGCCCATCTTTGGGAGGACTTGGCTCTCGAAGACTTCCGAAGTCCTCCACAGCGGGAGATTCAAACGGGGGATCCGGAGATGCACCGAGAGCACCGGGAGAGGTAAGGCTTATTAGGGCCCAGAGCCTTCCCTCTCAAAGAGACTCTGAAGCGAGAATAAATCTCGCTTCAGAGCTCATAGTTAGCAGGGGCATGTGTGCCCCTGCTAAACCGTCGCTATCCCGCGGCTAAACGGGGGTTCCTCCACCCCCAAACCCACCCCCGCAAAACTTGGTCGTAGATTTGGTCGCTCCTGTTGGCAGGGCTAACGGCTGCAGCCCCGCCTCCAGTCGCGTCTATCAGCGGCACATCGCCGCCTCTACCCCACCCCTCTCAAGGAAGGAAGACTGAGAGGGGCGGGGGAGAGGCGGAGATACGCGCTGATAGACGCGCGTGGGGCAGGGCTGCGGCGGTTAGCCCTGCCACAACCAGGAAGCGCTCCCCCGCTGCACCGAGGGGATTTGGGGGTGAAGGGACCCCCGTTAAGCCGCGGGATAGCGGCGTTTTAGCAGGGGCACACATGCCCCGGCTATCTATGAGGTCTGAAGTGAGATTTATTCTCGCTTCAGACTCTCTAAGTAAGTATCTTTTTTTTTTTTTTTTTTTTAAAGAATCCCATTAGGTTTAAAAGGAAATAAATATGGCCTTTATATACCTCTCACTTCAGGTGTCCTTTACGTTCAGAAAATCGTTTTTAAAAAGTTGAAAACAAAGCAGTGGTCAGTGCGGACGTTGTTCTCAGGCATTCCCCAAAGCCCGGAGGAGGAGGAGTATGCACTGGGGAGCTGGGTGGTCGCTGGTAACAGCAGATAGACAGAAAAGTGATAAAAGGTATGATGAGATGTTCAGGCAGCTTAATCAGATTACCAGAAACTCCTGCCCCATATCCTGAACCATCACAAGTCCCGTCTCAATATTTCAGAGGACGCCTTTTAGCCGTGGTCACAGCGAGGTCACCGCCAGCCGTCACTGCGATCTGCACTCTGCTCAGAGGCAGACGCTGCTTAGTCTGTCATTTTCAATGAGGTCTCCTGCCGATAGACAAACTTTCTTGCTCTTTTATTGCTGACTGGGTATTCCGCTAATGGAAGCGGCCAGAGGGACATTGGTGCTAATGGACTTTACAGAGGCTGGGGAGGACTCAGCGGTGCTTCATATTCCACGAGAGCAAACTTACATCGATCTTTGATGTTTTGGCGAAGGCTCCCACGGGATGGACGTGGTCGTACAGGATGATGACTCCCACCATGACCCTCAGGCAGAAGGACACAGTCTCCTCGTTTGTAAACCGACTCTTGTATTCCCTGCAATAAAACATTACCCAGTTTTTACTTAAAGTGGGCTAAAACTCGTACATAACATTCAATAAAAATGTGTTTACCTACTTTTTATTACCCATACAGTTAGCATATTTGCATTCATGCACAAGTAATATTGTCCATTTACAAATACGTTCTCAAAATACAGTTTATGTGTTCTGAAAGCTGACATTGCATTTTTAGCATAGCTGCTGTATTTATATATTAGAATATATCTAGTGATCACTTCTCAGCTTTTTCTGCTTCTCAGCTCAGTTTCAGCAGTTTGCTAATGTTTACTAAATGTATCTGACATAGGAATGTAAACAAAAGATAATGTTATCAACTCTTTGGATGCGGCCAGAAGCTGCCCACTGAAACAACACTGAAGAATGAAGTGCTGTGTTTAAGGCCCGGTTCACATTAGCGGTTGTTTGCCAAACGGACCGGATGACCTGACCGGATCCGGACCGGATCCGGATCGGAACCGTACGGTTCTGATCCGGTTCCGATCCGGATCCGGTCAGGTTGCATCAGGTGGTAATCAGGATGCGATCCGGATCCGTTTGGCAAAGTTAACGTAAAAAAAAAAAAAAAATGTTGGGGTCTGGGAGGTCAGCAGAAGGGGGACCTGTGGAATCAGGCCCTCTGCTGTTTAGCACTCACCTCCACCTCCGACATGCTGCCAACATCCTGCCAACACCTCCAGCTCGTGCTGCTCCACTCTAAAATGCTTGCCCATGTGTCCCCAGCCAATATCGCCGCAAAAATCCGCATAGGAAGTGGGGTAGAACATCCGGATTTCTCAGCCAGTGTGTTGTGCGGCCTCCGGTTCCCATTTGTTTGTATTGGCCGGATGGTGCAGTCCGGCTCCGCCCCGGATACGGCTGCCGGAGGGGCCGGATGAAAAAATAGCGCATGTTGGAACGGAGGCCGGAGTCCGGATCCGGCCCGGATCCGGTCCGGCTCCGGTTCTGCAGAACGGACCCATGTGAACGGACGCATAGGCTTTAATTGCTATGCCGTGCGTCCGTTCCGTCCGTTCTGCAGGCGGTGCGGCTCCGGCACGGCGATTCCGGAGGGCCACCGCAAGTGTGAACCGGGCCTTACTGTTTAAATGCTTTTCTGCTATATACAGTATATATATATATATATATATATATTTTTGGTACTAGATTTTATGCTATAAATAATTTTTTAGAACAAAGAGGAAATGCTGAGTGTCAAAGCACTTTTAAAATGTATATATTTTCCCCAGTCCTAAACTAGACTTATCGCCAGGTTAATGAAAATATGATAATGTAAAAATTATTGTTTTGGTTATGACAAAAAAGGTGTGGCCAATACAGGTGGGTCCCGGGGCAGGCGCTCACCCACGCCCCCTGCTGTGGTAGTGCGGTGGTGGACTGGGTACCCGGCAACCGTGTGGTTAATCGGTGGCAGGTTCATCACCAGAGCTCAATCCGAAGGAATGGATGACGATGAAAAAACCTAGGGACTAGTCACAGGTGGGGTCCTTGGAAAAGTATATAGCAACAGAACAAGTGGCTAGTACTCAAGGCTAGAGATGTGTGTGTACAACTTCATTCCCCAAATCATTGTCCAAGGGATCATTTCCCGATCCCCGATGATTGACAATTCTCGCATGTGTACTTAAAGGATACCCAAACTGACATGTGACATAATGAGATAGACATGTGTATGTACAGTGCCAAGCACACAAATAACTATGCTGTGTTCCTTTTTTTCTTTCTCTGCCTGAAAGAGTTAAATATCAGGTATGTAAGTGGCTGACTTAGTCCTGACTCAGACAGGAAGTGACTACAGTGTGACCCTCACTGATAAGAAATTCCACTTTTTTACCTCTTTCTTGCTCTCAGAAGCCATTTTCTGCTAGGAAAGTGTTTTATAGTTGGAATTTCTTATCAGTGAGGGTCACACTGTAGTCACTTCCTGTCTGAGTCAGGACTGAGTCAGCCACTTGCATACCTTATATTTAACTCTTTCAGGCAGAGAAAGAAAAAAAGGAACACAGCATAGTTATCTGTGTGCTAGGCACTGTACAAACACATGTCTGTCTCATCATGTCACTTCGGGTGTACTTTAACTTTAGCAACCTCACATTTTAAATTCACACCTAAAGCCTCAGACAAAGTGGACCTGAACCCTTTCATAGGACAGAAAGAAAACAGCAATGCACCCTGTGTGTATTTAGAGAGTTTAGTTTAATTCCCCCTCATCTGTGACTAATCACAAGTGTACTTTGATCTAGCAGCTGTGTCAGCTCAGGAATCTCCTCTGCCACGGCTAATGTGTAAACACAGAATGTTAACAAGAACACTCTGCTTCCATGAAAGCAGGAGGTAAACAAACTGCAGATTTATTGCAGGGTTTGTATCAGCTGTAACAAAGAAATGTTTTTTCACACTTGACTGTTTTCGTGCGCATTTTCTGCACAGATAAACTGAGAACTCATGTTAATCAATGGGCTAGTACACACTTGATGTGTTTTTCGTGTGCAGAAAAAAAAGCTGACGTTCTGCATCAGGATTCTGCACATTTTGTCAGTTTTCCGGCGTATAAGACGACCCTCCAACTTTTCCAGTTAAAATATAGAGTTTGGCATATAGTTGCCGTATAAGACTACCCCTCTTCTATACTAATGCTATGTATGAACAGATACTGGTGCTGTACTGTATGTGGTATCCAGTATATAACAGTATATAGGCGATTGACTGGTTGGATTGGTCAACTCTGCATAATTGGATTGGTCAGCTCTTCCTGTTTATGGAGCGGTATGGAAGAATAGATCGCGCTGCACCCATAAAACACGCCTCTTTCACCCGTCTGGCCCGCCCTTGTATCCTATTTACCTCCTTCTCTGCCTCTCAGATCTCGCACATGTGCGCCTGCGTCGCTTCACTACAGTCCTCAGCAGTGAGATCTGAGAGGCGGGAACAGGATAGGGTGTATCACCCGGCACCAATGACACCCGGCGTATCGCCCACCCCTTGACTTTTCAGATGATTTTCAAGAGTTAAAAAGTAGTCTTATATGCCAGAATATACTGTACATTAGCTGCTGTGAAAAACGCGTGCATTTTTCTTCATAGAAACACACTTGTTGTGCAGAAAACATACGCAGAAAAATAAGCGCAGAAAACTGAAAGACAAGTGTGTTCCCTGCCTCAAAGGTTATTATGCTGTTGCTTATCTTTTACAGCAGAGAGAAAGTTCTGAGTTCAGGCACGCTTTAAAATATCAGCATCCAAGCACAAATGAAGTACTTACGGAGTTTCCAGCATTACTCTGCACACGCTGGCCATGGTACTTAGACAATCAGTGGTATTCTCTATAGGTAGATTCTTGTTCTGTGGAGGAGAGATGAGGGCGATTATTACACACTGTGCACACCAACCAGCATGCGTGACTATCACCAGTACACTCAGCTCACCACCCCACCAACCAGCATGCGTGACTATCACCAGTACACTCAGCTCACCACCACACCAACCAGCATGCGTGACTATCACCAGTACACTCAGCTCACCACCACACCAACCAGCATGTGTGACTATCACCAGTACACTCAGCTCACCACCACACCAACCAGCATGCGTGACTATCACCAGTACACTCAGCTCACCACCACACCAACCAGCATGCGTGACTATCACCAGTACATTCAGCTCACCACCAAACCAACCAGCATGCGTGACTATCACCAGTACACTCAGCTCTCCACCACACCAACCAGCATGTGTGACTATCACCAGTACACTCAGCTCACCACCACACCAACCAGCATGCGTGACTATCACCAGTACACTCAGCTCACCACCACACCAACCAGCATGCGTGACTATCACCAGTACACTCAGCTCACCACCACACCAACCAGCATGTGTGACTATCACCGTACTGGTGATAGTCACACATGCTGGTTGGTGTGGTGGTGAGCTGAATGTACTATTCAGCTCACCACCACACCAACCAGCATGTGTGACTATCACCAGTACATTCAGCTCACCACCACACCAACCAGCATGTGTGACTATCACCAGTACATTCAGCTCACCACCACACCAACCAGCATGCGCGACTATCACCAGTACATTCAGCTCACCACCACACCAACCAGCATGTGTGACTATCACCAGAACACTCAGCTCACCACCACACCAACCAGCATGCGTGACTATCACCAGTACATTCAGCTCACCACCAAACCAACCAGCATGCGTGACTATCACCAGTACACTCAGCTCACCACCACACCAACCAGCATGTGTGACTATCACCAGTACACTCAGCTCACCACCACACCAACCAGCATGTGTGACTATCACCAGTACATTCAGCTCACCACCACACCAACCAGCATGTGTGACTATCACCAGTACACTCAGCTCACCACCACACCAACCAGCATGTGTGACTATCATCAGTACACTCAGCTCACCACCACACCAACCAGCATGCGGGACTATCACCAGTACACTCAGCTCACCACCACACCAACCAGCATGTGTGACTATCACCAGTACATTCAGCTCACCACCACACCAACCAGCATGTGTGACTATCACCAGTACATTCAGCTCACCACCACACCAACCAGCATGTGTGACTATCACCAGTACACTCAGCTCACCACCACACCAACCAGCATGTGTGACTATCATCAGTACACTCAGCTCACCACCACACCAACCAGCATGTGTGACTATCACCAGTACACTCAGTGACCACCACACCAACCAGCATGTGTGACTATCACCAGTACACTCAGCTCACCACCACACCAACCAGCATGTGTGACTATCATCAGTACACTCAGCTCACCACCACACCAACCAGCATGTGTGACTATCACCAGTACACTCAGCTCACCACCACACCAACCAGCATGTGTGACTATCACCAGTACATTCAGCTCACCACCACACCAACCAGCATGTGTGACTATCACCAGTACACTCAGCTCACCACCACACCAACCAGCATGTGTGCCTATCACCAGTACATTCAGCTCACCACCACACCAACCAGCATGCGTGACTATCACCAGTACACTCAGCTCACCACCACACCAACCAGCATGTGTGACTATCACCAGAACACTCAGCTCACCACCACACCAACCAGCATGTGTGACTATCACCAGTACACTCAGCTCACCACCACACCAACCAGCATGCGTGACTATCACCACTACACTCAGCTCACCACCACACCAACCAGCATGTGTGACTATCACCAGTACACTCAGCTCACCACCACAACAACCAGCATGTGTGACTATCACCAGTACATTCAGCTCACCACCACACCAACCAGCATGCGTGACTATCACCAGTACACTCAGCTCACCACCACACCAACCAGCATGTGTGACTATCACCAGTACATTCAGCTCACCACCACACCAACCAGCATGTGTGACTATCACCAGTACATTCAGCTCACCACCACACCAACCAGCATGCGTGACTATCACCAGTACACTCAGCTCACCACCACACCAACCAGCATGTGTGACTATCACCAGTACACTCAGCTCACCACCACACCAACCAGCATGCGTGACTATCACCAGTACACTCAGCTCACCACCACACCAACCAGCATGCGTGACTATCACCAGTACACTCAGCTCACCACCACACCAACCAGCATGTGTGACTATCACCAGTACACTCAGCTCACCACCACAGTATCAATGCAATCTATCTGCCGAGTAACAGCTGCGTGTGGTAGGTTAGTAACGCCCACCACTTACCTCTGATACAAACTTTGTTGTGGCGTCACTTAACGTTTTCAGCATGGGCGTCGCCTCTGCGTAGAACAATGACATTCTGTTGGCTAGTTCATTATTCACTTCATTTTCTCCCTCTGCCTTTAAAAAGAAATTTAATTAGCAATAAAATATTTATTAACAGCACTTTTAATTGCACTAGCCTTTGCAGTGCAAAAAAAAGTGTTGTAATTTACATAAAAACTCTTATGTGGTACACAGCAGCCAATCAGATCCAGATATTCTGAAAATGGGATTGTGATCGCACCCTGTGTAGAGTACAGCCGCTTCTTGTCTCTGTAACCACACCTTCACACCTCATGAGGGTGTACTCAGTATAAAGGAATCCTATAATGGATATATTGCAGCTAGACATGTGATACTGCCCTTAGTGGTGGCTTAAAGGACAACTGAAACAACTGGGATATGGAGGCTGCCATATTTATTTCCTTTTAATCAATACTAGTTGCCTCACTATCCTGCCGATCCTCTGCCTCTAATACTTTTAGCCATAGACCCTGAACAAGCATGCAGATCAGGTATGTCTGACATTATTGTCAGCTCTGACAAGATTAGCTGCATGCTTGTTTCTGGTGTTATTCAGACACTACTGCAGCCAAACAGATCTGTAAGGATGCCAGGCAACTGGTATTGTTTAAAAGGAAATAAATATGGCAGCCATATTGTTCTCCCTACAGTCGCCCTTTAACCAGTTCACCACCGAGGGTGAACTGAAATTTGAAAATTGCTTTAGTTCATAAAGGGAAATTTATGGGCTAAAGCAATTTTCAAATTTCAGTGTTCCTACCACTAAAACTGCTTGTCACAATAAAATTATCTATACCTAATTTTTCTTGCCACCAATTAGGCTTTCTTTGGGTGGTATGTTTGGCTAAGAATTATTTGATGCTAAATGTATTTTAATGGAAATAATAAGAAAAAAATGGAAAAAGCATGAATTATTTCTCAGTTAATATACAGTGACAATATTTTATTTGGAAATAAAAATGCATTTTTTCAGTTTTGCGTCCGTCACTTATTATAAGACCTTATTTGCAAAAATAACAGTAATATACCTTAATGACATACTTAAAAAGCAGAGTCCCTAAGGTAACTATTTATGTTTTTTTTAATTAAATGTCACTTATTTTTATAAAAGTGTTTTATTTTGTTAACTATGGGAGTGGAGGTAAGGGGTTAGAGTTTTATGTATTTTTATTTAATGGGATGTATTTAGGTGTAAATGTATTGTTTGGCCACTAGATGTCTCCCCCCCCCCCCCCCCCTTATTCATATTGTGTGCCGTTTACTGTATACACACCTTACAGGAAGTATTGAGTGTATGACAATGACCACTGGCATCCCATTGATGCTGGTGATCACGGCTCACAGGCACTTAGGCCTCTTTTCCACGAACTGTTGAGCTGTGTGCTCAGCAAGCAGTTACCAGGCAGCAGTGAGCAGTTACTAGGCAGCAGTGAGCAGTTACTAGGCAGCAGTGAGCAGTTACCAGGCAGCAACGAGCAGTTACTAGGCAGCAGTGAGCGGTTGTGAGAGTTTGATAGGCATTTCACTGCCTAGAAACAGTTTGTGGAAAAGAGGCCTCAGATTGGTGAATGGGAATTGTGTACCCATTAGGGATGATTAATGAGATGCAAATAATTCTGAATGTATGCAGGATTATGTCAATTTTGTATGCTAATTTATGCATCTTGAAAATAGACCAATCAATTTAAATCTTGGTGGGACTTTATTGGTCCATTTTCAAGCTACATAAATTTGTAAACAACATTGACATATTTCTGCATACATTTAGAACTATTTGCATCTCATTGATCATCCCTAGTCTCCATTCACTGATCTGAGTGCTAACGGGCTGCGATGAGAACACGCAGCACATGCTCACGGCGGGAGGCGTATATCTACACCCCCGAGGAGGACAGTCCCTCCCCTGGGGGATAGACATGCTGTCTAGATCAGGGATGCTCTCACGAGTAATCAAGTGTGTAAACACTCAAATTCGTGATTCACATAAGCATTAATTAGCTCAGGTGTGAGGCAGGGACATAAGGGGTTAGTTACCCACAGTTCCGTGTTCTCCCTGCGCTCCAAATAGCTTGCACGTGTCCTATTGGACGTGATGCAAGCCTCACTGCGGGCACTTCCTCCTTCAAGCCGGAAGGAGGAAGTGTGTGGTGCTGAGGCTCGCAATGCATCCAATAGGACGCGTGCAAGCTATTTGGAGCGCAGGGAGAACACGGAACTGTCAGTAACTAACCCCTTATGTCCCCGCCTCACACCTGAGCTAATTAATGCTCATTTGAATCACGGATTTGAGTGTTTACACACTGGTGATTACTCGTGAGAGCATCCCTGGTCTAGATTTTAATAAATTGTTAAAGGAAACCGGACATGGGGGGATTGAAAAAATGTATACATACCTGGGGCTTTCTCTAACCCCCATTCAGGCCATTTGCTTCCTCGATCCTCCACTAGCCAACCCGTTAAGTAATTCAGTCGGGACGTACTGCGCATGCACGCGCCCCAATTGTATCCCTGTTGCCGGGAGAGTTCTGTGCCTGTGCATTCCTACTGCACAGACGCACCGCCCAGATCTACTACGCAGGCACAGAACTCTCCCATCGCCGGGAGTGTGATGGGGGTGAGCACACAGCTGGACTGCGCATGCGCCGACTTCCCCCCACAGGAGGAATTACCTTGCCGGCTAGCGGAGGATCAAGGCGGCCCGGGAGAATAGCGAGGGAGAAAACTGTCTGAAGGGGGCTGGAGAAAGCACCAGGCATGTATAACTTTTTTCCATTTGTCTCAGGTACATTTTGAAGCAGATCCGAGATGAAAAGCAAACTAAAACGAGTAACGTGTCTATATCTTATCTAAAGTTTACACAGCAAATCTAGCTGCAAACAGCTTCAAGAGTATATGATTATTTTTTCCCGTGATACGAGAGCAGCCATATTCTGCTTGTGATCATTACACAGGCAAGCTGTTCTGCATCTTCACCCCTTACAGCCTGTGAAAACTTCACTCCCCTCCCCTCTGAAGTCTCTGGCTAATAACAGCACCTCCTCCCTCCTCCTGCCCAGACTGAGCTCCCATAAGCCCTTGCTACATGGATCTCAGAGTGCTTAGGCGCTGGAGGAGCTGTGGGTGAGGCTTGTTCAGTTTATAGGGAATTAGGGTATTAAAAAAAAGGTATTGGGCTTGAGGAATGCCATATAAACTATATACAGTTGTTTGCAAAAGTATTCGGCCCCCTTGAAGTTTTCCATGTTTTGTCACATTACTGCCACAAACATGAATCAATTTTATTGGAATACCACGTGAAAGACCAATACAAAGTGGTGTACATGTGAGAAGTGGATCGAACATCATTCCAAATATTTTTTGCAAAGAAATAACTGCAAAGTGGTGTGTGCGTAATTATTCAGCCCCCTTTGGTCTGAGTGCAGTCAGTTGCCTATAAACATTGCCTGATCAGTGCGAATGACTAAATAGAGTGCACCTGTGTGTAATCTAATGTCAGTACAAATACAGCTGCTCTGTGGGGGCCTCAGAGGTTGTCTAAGAGAATATTGGGAGCAACAACACCGTGAAGTCCAAAGAACACACCAGACAGATCAGGGGTAAAGTTATTGAGAAATTTAAAGCAGGCTTAGGCTACAAAAACACTTCCAAAGCCTTGAACATCCCACATAGCACTGTTCAAGCGATCATTCAGGAATGGAAGGAGTATGGCACAACTGTAAACCTACCAAGACAAGACCGTCCACCTAAATTCACAGGCCGAACAAGGAGAGTGCTGATCAGAAATGCAGTCAAGAGGCCCATGGTGACTCTGGACGAGCTGCAGAGATCTACAGCTCAGGTGGGGGAATCTGTCCATAGGACAACTATTAGTCGAGCACTGCACAAAGTTGGCCTTTATGGAAGAGTGGCAAGAAGAAAACCATTGTTAACAGAAAAGCGTAAGAAGTCCCTTTTGCAGTTTGCCACAAGCCATGTGGGGGACACAGCAAACATTTGGAAGAAGGTGCTCTAGGGTCAGATGAGACCAAAATGGAACTTTTTGGCCAAAATACAAAACGCTATGTGTGGCAGAAAACTAACACTGCACATCACTCAGAACACACCATACCCACTGTCAAATATGGTGGTGGCAGCATTATGCTGTGGGGGTGCTTCTCTTCAGCAGGGACAGGGAAGCTGGTCAGAGTTGATGGGAAGATGGATGGAGCCAAATACAGGGCAATCTTGGAAGAAATCCTCTTGGAGTCTGCAAAAGACTTGAGACTGGGGCAGAGGTTCACCTTCCAGCTGGACAAAGACTCTAAACATAAAGCCAGGTTAACAATGGAATGGTTTAAAACAAAACATATCTATGTGTTAGAATGGCCCAGTCAAAGTCCAGATTTTAATCCAAACGAGAATCTGGGGCAAGATCTGAGAACTGCTGTTCACAAACGCTGTCCATCTAATCTGACTGAGCTGGAGCTGTTTTGCAAATAATGGGCAAGGATTTCAGTCTCTAGATGTGCAAAGCTGGTAGAGACATACCCTAAAAGACTGGCAGCTGCAATTGCAGCAAAAGGTGGTTCTACAAAGTATTGACTCAGGGGGCTGAATAATTACGCACACCCCACTTTGCAGTTATTGATTTGTAAAAAAAATGTTTGGAATGATGTATGATTTTCGTTCCACTTCTCACATGTACACCACTTTGTATTGGTCTTTCACATGGAATTCCAATAAAATTGATTCAAGTTTGTGGCAGTAATGTGACAAAATGTGGAAAACTTCAAAGGGGCCGAATACTTTTGCAAACCACTGTATAAGGGGCACAAGTATGCAATGAGTAAACGTTTATCTCGGATCCACTTTAAATAAGACTTGAAGTTTGCTTTGTTGCACATCACAGCATGAAACCATTGTAAATTCCAGCAGAAATTCTCATACTGGGACATTGTTGATCCTCATGCGGCTCAGAGTTCTTCTGTAATAGCTGAAGTCGTTCTGTATGGCGGGATTTGTCATCTGCAGAGAAGAAAATGTCACAGCTTTGTTATAAACGGTGTGGCGGGCCGTGAAAATCACAACAATGAAATAAGTGCTGCCGCTTATGTGAAGCGAATGTCAACCCCGGCCTGTTCAAGTGACCCCGTGCCCTGCCTGAGGGGCTGCAAGTATCTCTTCACAGGCAGAACGTAATGCTGCCATCCCACTCCCCGTGAGTCCCACGCGCATCCGAAATCTCCTGCTATACTATAATTCCTGTCAACATGTGTCCCGCAAGCTTCCGCAACCATCCCACTCCTCGTGTGTCCCGCAAGCATCCCACTCCTCGTGTGTCCCGTAAGCATCCGCAATCATCCCACTCCTCGTGTGTCCCGCAAGCATCTGCAATCATCCCGCTCCCCGTGTGTCCCGCAAGCATCCGCAATCACCCCACTCCTCGTGTGTCCCGCAAGCTTCCGCAACCATCCCACTCCTCGTGTGTCCCGCAAGCATACCACTCCTCGTGTGTCCCGCAAGCATCCCACTCCTCGTGTGTCCCGTAAGCATCCGCAATCATCCCACTCCTCGTGTGTCCCGCAAGCATACGCAATCATCGCACTCCTCGTGTGTCCCGCAAGCATCTGCAATCATCCCGCTCCCCGTGTGTCCCGCAAGCATCCGCAATCACCCCACTCCTCGTGTGTCCCGCAAGCATCCGCAATCATCCCACTCCTCGTGTGTCCCGCAAGCATCCGCAATCATCCCACTCCCCGTGTGTCCCGCAAGCATCCCACTCCTCGTGTGTCCCGCAAGCATCCGCAATCATCCTACTCCTCGTGTGTCCCGCAAGCATCCCACTCCTCGTGTGTCCCGCAAGCATCCACAATCATCCCACTCCCCGTGTGTCCCGCAAGCATCCGCAATCATCCCACTCCCCGTGTGTCCCGCAATCATCCCACTCCTCGTGTGTCCCGCATGCATCTGCAATCATCCCACTCCCTGAGTGTCCCGCATCTGCAATCATCCCACTCCCTGTGTGTCCCGCTTCTGCAATCATCCCACTCCCTGTGTGTCCCCTTGCGCTGGAGCCGGGAAGGTAAATATTAACATGGTTGCCGTTCCGAGCTGCCTAGAGAGACCACTGTGGGACGGAGGACAACCGGGGAAGCCTCAATCAGATCCAGAGGCTTCCCCCCTCCCGAGGTAAATACACCCCAGGGGCCCTTTTTCTCATTACAGGTTCTCTCTAAAGAGTCCCCCCTGCATGCATTGGTAGGAGTCAACGCTTTGAATCCTATGGGAGAAAATCGCTATAGAAATGGTATTGTATGGTATATTAACCACTTAAGCCCGAAGGGTTGAAATTTTTTTTTACATCCGAGCAACTTTCACCCCCCATTCATTTGCCAATAACTTTATCACTACTCATCACAATTAATTGATCTATATCTTGTTTTTTCCGCCACCAATTAGGCTTTCTGTGGGTGGTATATTTTGCTAAGAGCCACTTTACTGTAAATGCATTTTAACAGGAAGAATAAGAAAAAAATGCAAAAAATTCATTATTTCTCAGTTTTCAGCCATTATAGTTCTAAAATAATACATACCTCCATAATTAAAACTCACGTATTGTATTTGCCCATATGCCCCTGGTATTTCACCGTTAAAATTATGTCCCTATCACAATGTATGGCGACAATATTTTATTTGGAAATAAAGGTGCATTTTTTCCGTTTTGCGTCCATCACTGTTTAGAAGCCCATAATTTATTAAATCATATTGATATATTCCTTTGACATGATTTAAAAAGTTCAGACCCTTAGGTAACAATTTATGGTTTGTTTTTTTTTTTTTTATTATTGTAATTTTTTTTTTTTTTTTTATTTAAACTTGTATGTGGGTATTTTTTGGTGCGGGAGGTAAACAGTTTTTTTTTTTTAATATATTTATATGTTTATCTGTAAAACTTTTTTTTTTAGGTGTAATTTGCTATTTGGCCACAAGATGGCCAGAATCAAAAAGTCCTGGGAGCGATCGATCTCGCTCCCAGGCAGAAGAAAGGAGACCAGAGCTCAGAAAAGCCGCAGCGTCTGAAGAGACGCTGTCGGCTTTTCTCCGGGGGGGTCCGATCAGCGAAAGGGATTTATAATCCCTTTCAGTGATCGGTGGGCTAGCGGGCAGCAGCGGGGGCGCGCACGGGGGGGGCCCGCGGGCGCGCGCGCGACCCGCGGGAGTGCGCGCAGCCCAACTGGACGAGAAATCTCGTCCAGTTGGGCTTAAGTGGTTAAAGCTTTGCATTTACACATTGAAAAATAAGTACCGGTACTTTTTAACCTCCCTAGCGGTATGGAGGAGCCCGAGCTGTCCAGGGAAAAGTAGCAGAAAACTGCATGGATGAGTCAGGCTCGTCCAGCAGTTTTAAGACAGGGTCCTATTTATTTTGCGTTCTTATGCACATTTTTTGCATGTTCTGGAAATCTGAGCACACAAATGTAAATTTTAATGCTAAAAAACAAACAGTGAAAAACTGCATGTTTTCTGCCACGAGAGAAAAGGGATACCGACTTACCCAGCAAGACTCCCTTTTGTGGCTGCCCCCGACAATATTTATGTATATAATGTAAAGTGTGTATGTGCTAGACTTAGCAAGACAGCAATAAAATGTTAGTCAGCTCACCTCCTTGGTTCCTGACTATCTGATCTAGCTGGGAGGGTGCTTATAAGTGCGCATAGCCTTCAATCACTTTGCATTCACCTAAATTTTACACACTTGCAACACAACCATAGTAGTATACTGATGGGATTGCTACAATCATACCTTGAGCTCATCAAAGCGTAGAGTGAAGTGAAGGATTTCGGCGAACTGTTTGGCAAGAGCCTGCTCTCGCTCCAGGTGCTGTGTCGGGGAGTAGGGCGTGCTGGTTAGCGCTCCTAGCAGTCCTCGCAACGCTGCCTCTGAAAAGAGCAACACAAATAACCTGAGACACCGGATTTCTGGTAATAAACTAAGTGTGTGTAAATATTTGCCATCTCAAAGTATTTTTCAAAGCCAGGATATCCCTACTACTAATCATACTTATCCGGGGTGTACAGCTGGGTTCTCTGCAGAAGGAGCTGGTAAGGGCCCCTCGGATGAGAATTTAGTGTGTGTACAGCAGTTCCCACCCCCTTCGATGGTGGATCCGCCACTTGGCAGAGGTCATTGCTCTTTTTCCTCTGCCCACTTGCTTCGTCGTGTACTGCTTCTTCGGGGGACACTTCCACAGCAACGGGACAATTTGCTACAGCACTTGGCCCGAACTGTCCAGATTTCCTGCTGTGCGGCATTCATCGCACATGTGTACCCACTGGCTGTCTCAAAGGATACCTTAGTCATTCATTGAATCGAAAATTGATGCCCTGTGTTTGTGGGGGGTTCCCACAGGCTTACCGCACCTCCCGTAGCTCATTCCAAAGCCCTTGTCTTGGGTGTCGGCACAGGAGCAGCATGTCCACGGGAGTAACGTGCACACTACCCCGGGAAGATGTAGCCACCACGCGCAGTCAACAGCTGCCATAGCGGACATACTGTGCATACACGCGTAGTATGTCCGGGTCGGGAGACCGCGCACGCCAGCTACCTCTCCTCATTCCAACATACTGCACCAATCAGGGCTTTGGAATAGGGCTGGTTACACAGAGGCGCGGTAAACCTTTGCGCATTAGGACTAAGGTACCCTTTAACTGCAGCGATCTGCATGGACTTGGATATAAACAGAAATCTGTGCCATTTTTGCCGAGAAAAATACTAGGTGTATTATTTGGGGATATATAACAGTAATAATAATAATATTAACAATCAGTCCTGCTGATCTTTCTGGCTGCAGTAGTGTGTGAATCACACATCTGACACAAGCATGCAGCTAATCCAGAGGAGGAAAGGAAGCAGGTAAATTGCATTGCTTTAAAGCATACATGTCAAACTACGGCCCGTGTGCCAGATCCCCTCCCCAAGTGGATTCTCCCACTTTGCAATATGTTTGGCCCACTCTAGACCACCAGGGAAGCTATATTGAAGGTGAAGCCCTAGATCACCAGGGAAGCCATATGGGGGAGGTAGGGGAAAAGCACAAAACACTAGGGAACTGCATAGGGAAGGATGGGGCCCACTAGACACCAGGGAATTGTATAGGGGAGGGGAGGGAGGACCACTAGACAACAGGGAATTGCATAGGGGAGGGAGGAGAACCACTAGACACCAGTGAACTGTATAGGGGTTGGAGCAAGGCTATTGGAGACCAGGGAACTTCATAAGGATGGAAGGTGGCCAGTAGACCGTGAGGTTGGCCCGCGACTTAGTCCCAGTGTTCAATTACGATCCGCTTTGTATTTAAGTTTGACACCCCTGCTTTAAAGGAATAAATATGTCAGCATATTTGCATATTCCTCTCTGCATAGTTACATAGTTATTTGGGTTGAAAAAAATATACATCCATCGAGTTCAACCAGAGAACAAAGTACAACACCAGCCTGCTCCCTCACATATCCCTGTTGGTCCAGAGGAAGGGGAAGAACCCTTACAAGGCATGGTCCAATTACCCCCAAAAGGGAAAAAAAATCATTCCTGACTCCAGATGGCAATCAGAAAATCCCTGGATCAAAATCACTGGGCATTACCTAGTAATTCTAGCCATGGATGCCTTTCAATGCAAGGAAAAGCATCTAAGCCCCCTTTAAATGCAGATATAGAATTTGCCATGATGACTTCCTGTGGCAATACATTCCACATCTTAATCACCCTTACTGTAAAGAACCCTTTCCTAAATAAATGGCTAAAACGTTTTTTCCTCCATGCGCAGATCAGTCGTTTGAGAAGGCCTAGGGACAAAAAGCTCATCCGCCAAGGTATTATATTGCCCTCTGATGTATTTATACATGTTAATTAGATCCCCTCTAAGGCGTCTTTTCTCTAGACTAAATAGTCCTCTCTCCGCTCCCTCGTTCCCCCCGATGTCCTCCGTTCAACATTCACGCCTTCGGAAGGGTGTATCCGTACTGCACATGCCCAGTCTTGTCTGGGACACAAGTACTTGCGAGGGTTGGCCATGGAGGGCTGAAGAAGTATTTGACCTGCAGGTGTAATCATTTCAGCAGCGGAACAGCGCTGGAACGAGGAGATGGAGGAGGGACTGGGAAGGCTCTATGGGATCTTCTCTCTACATAGACGAGTCTCAAGTCTTTTTTGTTCTCACTTCAAGGCTGCTTTCAAGGACAACTGAAGTGAGAAGAATATGGAGGCTGCCCTATTTATTTACTTCTAACCAATACCAGTTGCCTGGCAGCCCTGCTGATGTATTTGGCTGCAGTAGTGTCTGAATAACACCAGAAACAAGCATGTAGCTAATGTTGTCAGCTCTGACAATGTCAGAAACACCTGATCTGTTGCATGCTTGTTCAGGGGCTATGGCTAAAAGTATTAAGAGGCAGAGGGTCAGCAGGACAGCCAGGCAACTGGTATTGCTTAAAAGAAAGTAAATATGGCAGCCTACATATTCTTCTCACTTTAGTTGTCCTTTAAAGTACACCAGAGACAGGGGGGGCTTGCTCCAGCCCCCTCCAGTCTGATCGCTTCCTCGCCATCTTCCTGCGCCGCTTGGATCCTCCGGTAATTCGGCCCGGAAAGTCCTTCGGACTGGGGCGAATTGCGCATGCGCGGCGCACGCTCCCATCGACAGGAGCATATTGCACATGCTCAGTAGGCTCCTGTCTATGGCAGTGCGATGGGGGAACCACCTAGCAGTGGATCCAGACGGCGCAGGACGATGGCGAGGGGGTGATCAGCATGGACGGGGATCCAAAATGAAAAACTAACTACAAGTAACTTGTCTACATCTTTTATCTAAAGTTTAGTTAGTTTAGAAAGCAAATCTGGCTGCAAACAGCTTCAGCAGAATATGATTATTTCTTCCTGTGAAAGAATGAGGGTAGCCATGTTCTGTTTGTCACATTGTCACAGGCTGAGGGCTGGAGATGCTATCAGCTTGCCTGTGTGTAAATTCAGTCCCCTCTCCTCCTCCCCTCTGCCTCTGAAATCAATGGCTAGTAACCTCCTCCTCCTCCTGCCCAGACTGAGCTCCCATAAGCCCTTGCTACAGTGTGAAAAGCTGTGGGCGAGGCTTGCTTAGTTTATAGGAAGAGTATTAAAACAAAAACAAAAAGTATTGGGCTTGAGGAATGCCTTATAAACTATATGAAAGGAACACAATTATGCAATGAGTAAAAGTTTATCTCGGATCCACTTTAAGAGGAATCTTGCTTTGATCCAAGCGCTGGACGATTCTGGCTCTGCCTTCGCCGAAGAACTGCAGCTTCCAGCAGAGGACTAGTAATAGCATCTTCCTGTCACAGAGATGCACTGTCTGTACAGAATAATGATCTTTTCCATGCTTGGGAATGTTACTTGTACGCTGCATATTCTAGGAAAGAGAGAGGAGCTCCTATTTATACCGGAGCTAACTGTATGTACAGAATGTGTGACATGCGCACCGGAGCTCATTGTACAGAATGCCTGACATGCGCTTGTGTACAACCCTGGCAGCAGCTGGTTAATGTATGCTGCGTGGTGTCTCTGACAGCTCACGTTGTCTGTACATATGCTGTGTAATATGTCCTGCGGCTCGCGCTGTGATTATGCCCAGCCTGTCTTCTGTCAGTGCTGCTGAGTCATTGCAAGTGTTAAAGAGAACCTGTAATAAAAAAGTCCCCCTGGGGGGTACTCCCCTCGGGAGGGGGAAGCCTCAGGGTCCCAATGAGGCTTCCCCCTCCCCTGTAGCTACAGGCAGTCCGGCGCTGGCTCCCCCGATGTGTCCCAGAATCCCCTGGCCACAAGGGGTCAGTAACAAGAAAAAAAATACATATATCCAGGCACATCGCCTCTAGTTAGGACATTAAATAAGTTATTAAGGAAAGGGAGGTGCTGAAGGGGGTGTGGCTAGAAAATGAGCAAAAATCAGTAACCCATCGCACACTCGCATGCAAATAACTTTCCTTAATAACTTATTTAATGTCCTAACTAGAGGCGATGTGCCTGGAAATATGTGTTTTTTCTTGTTACTGACCCCTGTGGCCAGGGTTTTAATTCAGTGCACTCCCTCCTTCCCCTGTATGTGTTTGTCAGCATGTACACAGCTTATGCTGGTGCATGTGCTTTGTGCGCAGGGATACATTACGTTAGCTCCCTTGTGCGATCGGTAAGATGCACTATCTGTCCCAGGAGAGGAAGTTAGGATGTGTGCTCCTAATCCATTGATAGGTTTGATGCAATGAATGTTTGCACTATGCATGTTACAGGGCCAGAGTTAGGACACCTATGTTTACCTGGGTACTTCTGCGCAGTGTAGGTGACTAAGCAAAAGAATGCATTCTTATGTGAACTAAGACCCCGGCTTTTATTAGGAAAAGTTATTTGCATGCGAGTGTGCGAAGGGTTACTGATTTTTGCTAATTTTCTGGCCACACCCCTTTCAGCACCTCCCTTTCCTTAAAAACTTATTTAATGTCCTAACTAGAGGCGATGTGCCTGGATATATGTGTTTTTTTTACAGGCTGTGATAAGTGACTTCTAAAAAGCCTTCTATTGTTACTGATATAGCTCTATAGATATGTGGGGTTAACAGAATGACAGTTCAAGTGCAAGAGGAAAGTGGCCAAATCAAGCAAATATCCCACCCCCCTTTTTTTAACTTTGCTTCTGTTTCACTTTAAAGAGGAACTCCAGTGAAAATAATGTAATAAAAAAAAGTGCTTCATTTTTACAATAATTATGTATAAATGATTTAGTCAGTGTTTGCTCATTGTAAAATCTTTCCTCTCCCAGATTCACATTCTGACATGTATTACATGGTGACATTGTTATTATGGACAGGTTATGTAGCTGTTTCTAGCTGTTCTGGCTGTTACAGACAGCTGTAAACAGCTATTTCCTGTCTGTGAACATTGTTACATTGTGGCAGTTTGCCCAGAGTACCTCGGTCCCAGAGCTTCTTGTGGGAGGGGTTTCACCACAATATCAGTCATACAGCGCCCCCTGATGGTCTGTTTGTGAAATGCAATAGATTTGTCATGTAAAAGGGGGTATCAGCTACTGATTGGGATAAAGTTAAATTCTTGGTCGGAGTTTCTCTTTAAGATAGCCAAGCATACATATATTAGTTTTTAAAGTCAGACTTAAATGACTGACCCTGGATTGCTCACTGAAATACAAAACAGCTGTGGAGAGTTAGCAAATAAACAGCTCAGTTGTAATATTCTGTGGTCAGTGCAGAACACGACTTCCGTAACCTGCAGGAAAAGGACTTACCTAGTCTCTGTGAGAATTCATAGAATTTCTTAAGTTTGCCGACTAGAGGGATGACCGCTCCCCATGCCTTCTCCTGCAGCTTCTCATCAGTAGCATGTTGTATTGCCTGTGGAGCAGGAAGCACATGTCACAAAGTCACACTGATCACAAAACGAGTCAGTTTCAGCAGACCGGCCATTGATGAAAAATAAGCGTGTGCAAGAGACTGCAATGTAAGGCTCTCTATTACCGCTGCCGGACACGGTGGATGGTAAGGGTTAATCACCCAACCCACTCACCCCTAATTCATTCAATGACAAACTCTGACTCTATTGACAAACTCTGACTCTATTGACAAGACAGCAGCTACCATTTTATATAATTCAGGTTTCCAGATTCAATATCCTGAATTCAAACACCCACACTACAAAAATCCTAACTATGCACTGAGTTGATTACATGGGGGCACAATTACAAACCAAGGCGCCCCTCATGTCCACACCCCTTTGCCAGTCTCCCCTTGGTGACACCTATAGCCCCGTGTGCCCGGGGTCATTATAGAAACGTGTAGCCACCACAACGCTCCCAATCATTACAAGTGTGGCCACAACACCACCGGACCAGCAGGAGTCCACCCCTGTATATGAGCTAGGGAGATTAAGAAGTCACCCCCCCCCCCCCCCCCAACTATTTGGCCTCCCTGCAATGGACTTAAGGACCAGCTAACGCCCATAGGCGTCGGCAGGACTTAAGTGGTTTCCCATGGAAACAGCCGCTCGATCGAGCGGCCTTTCCATGTCAGTTCACGGAGGGTGTCTTCGCGAACAGCCGGAGAGCCGCTGATCGTGGCTCGCCGGCAAAATGTAAACACGTTTACATCATATGGCGCTGCTGCGCAGCAGCGCCATAAGGCAGATCGGCGATCCCCGGCCTCTGATTGGCCGGTGATCGCCGGCATATGATAGGCTGAAGCCTATCCTTCAATGCGCAGGACGGATATCCGTCCTGCGCAGCCCATGGAGGGAGAGGGAGGGACGGGAAGGCAGGGAGCGCCGAAAACGCTGCAGAGGGGGGCTTTGAAGAGAGCCCCCCCGCAAAGCGCAGCAAGCCGGCGGCGATCAGACCCTCCCAGCAGGACATTCCTCTAGTGGGGAAAAAAAAGGGGGGGGTAGTCTGATCGCCCTGGCTAAATCCTGATCTGTGCTGCGGGCTGGAGAGTCTACGCAGCACAGATCCTGCAAAACACCCCTGGTCCTTAAGTGGTTAAAACAGAAAGAATTTGCGATAATTCAGGTTGGAGTGAGCTTGAGATGTCTCCCAGTGCATCACTGCTGAATATATGCAAATTAACCATTGTTACCCTTAGAAGCTAAACACACCTCCAGAACTGCTGGAATGCAATGATGTGTCAGCTTGTTAATTTGTACAGAGCCATAATAATCCAACATGCATACAGACTGTTTTGGACTGTTTGATCCTCATCAGTGCATGGCATGGATTAATGTGGCTTTAGGCAGTAGGGCTGGTAACGCCGAGAGGTACAGACTAACCAGCAAGCTCATGGTGACCCAGAACTCATTGTAGTGTGTAAGGGACTACAATGGTCCTAAAAGCCCCCTTACTAAAATACTAAGGAAAACAAAAGTTTGCTTTCTTAAAACAGAAAGAATTTGTGATAATTCAGGTTGGAGTGAGCTTGAGATCTATCCGAATGCATCACTGCTGAATATATTCAAATTAACCATTGTTGCCCTTAGAGGCTGCACCCCCATAGCTACACCTCCGATTGGTCATTTAAGATACATGAAAATCATCACAAGCAATGGCTCACCTCTCGGATCTCCAGGCCGGCTCCTCGGTACGACTGTAAATCGTCCAAAATACCTTCTGCATCTTTTAATACTATGTTCACCTGATTATAAATATCCTTTTCAGACTCTGTTGGTTGAGCATCTGGGTGGCATGAAATCATACGATTATTAGCTTGTACATTACACACAAAGATCTCAGGCCAATTCCCACCAAAGCTGAGGTAACGGTTTAGAGTGGTCACCGGACAGCTTACACCTACTTGTGAGTCTGGTAACAACTTCTCCCCCATCATGATCCTCAGTTATACTAAACCTTCAAAGGGAACCAGAGAAGAACAAAGCTTAAAAATGAAAAAAAAGTTATACATACCTGGGGCTTCCTCCAGCCCAAAAGCCTGGATTGCTCCCACGCCGCGGTCCTCCGCTGCCTCTATCGCCACTACCGGGTCCCGTCACTTCCGCCGGACGCGACCAGTCTTCCGCATGCACAGGGGCTCCCTCCAGCTCTGTACGCATGAGCCTGCGCAGTACGGAGGGAGCGCACTGCCATTGCGTCGTCTGGCCGAAATGACGGGACCCGGTACCAGCGGACAGAAGGAGCGGAGGACGGCGGCGTGGGAGCGATCCAGGCTTATGGAGCTGTAGGAAGCCCCAGGTATGTATAAATCTCTAATGTTCGTCGTCTCTTTTTCTCTTTCAAGGAGAGTAGAAGATGAAAAATACAAGGGGGTATCGTAAAGTTTTCATTATCACTCAGTTATCATGGCATACTGATGAAATTTTGTCAGTGTCACCATTGGTCCCTAAGTGCATGATGTTGAGAAAATCAATTATAGCCTTTATTTCTTTTACAGACTATGCCAAAAGTGACTAAAGTGTGAGATCCAAAAGATTGAGGAGTGCAACATGATAATGTTCCTGCATTCGAACGGTAAGTGCCTGGCATCATGCCTCACTATTGTGAGGTGGAAAAGGAATTTCCAAAATGGTAACATGTCCCTCACAGATGAGCCAAGACCTGGAAGACCATCACTGAAGGACAATGCGGCTATCCCTCACAGATGAGCCAAGACCTGGAAGACCATTGCTGAAGGACAATGCGGCCATCCCTCACAGATGAGCCAAGACCTGGAAGACCATCACTGAAGGACAATGCAGCCATCCCTCACAGATGAGCCAAGACCTGGAAGACCATCACTGAAGGACAATGCAGCCACAGTGAAGAAAGTGGAGTGTTTAATCCTAAAGGACAAATAACCATCCAAATAATCTTGAATGAAATCAAACTAGCCTCAGTTATGGTAGTGTGTGGAAAATTATTCATGATGAACTGCATATGTCTAAGGGCCTGTTCCCACTGCAGTTTTGGATGCGAGGCGATTGCCGCATCGCCTTGCACCCCTCCGCAAGTACTTCCGGTTGTCTTCCATACAACCAGATGCGGAGTCATGCGGCTTCCCCTCGTGGGCTATGGGGACTTGGATGCGTGCTGCAGAAAATTGCAGCATGCATCCCCTGCATCGCGTAGATAAATTTGCGTCAATGGAAGCTACTCCATTGACGTGAAATAGTTGCAGTTTACTTGCATTGCGGATCGGTTTCCGCATTGCAACGCGTCTAGTGGAAACGTGCTCTTAGGTGTCTGCACGCTGCGTTCCACGTTTGCTAACCCCTTTCCAAAAACAAACACAGCGTGACCTTTCAAGACAAATGTTGACACAGTTGGAACAGAATGAAGAGGATTTTTTAGGTCGGGCACTATTACCCTTTCAAGTGCAAAAACTTTATCCTGCTGCGAATATCAATATACTGTACCCTAATAACTTCCAGGTGATAAATAAAACATTACGGTACCCTGTCGCACTTTGGGGAGAACCTTATACTTGAACTCTACAAGAGGCACAATGGTGACAACTTACCAGCGACTATCCAAAACGTCTAACATCAGTTTGGGTGGAAATGGCTTTTGAACATGTACACAAAGCAATAGATGTAAAGCAAGTGGCGCTTCGAAGGCATTGGGTTAAACGCGATAAGCGTAAAGCATTAGAAAATAATACAGTAGAGGACAAACTAAATACTAACTTCAGCTAAAATAACATTTTGAATGGACTTTGGAAGAGCAAGCTCTCTGGTCAGCATGGTAAAACAGTCACTGTTCCTATTGAGTGTATCATTTGTCACACACTGTCCTTCTTGCGGGTGTCTCTTAACAGTAAGTGTAAGGCAACTCTCCTAACAGGGAATGTTATATACTTTACACTCCAGTTCAGGATGGCAAATTTACAGCACCTACTCTTAAGGCTCATACACACATCAGACCATAGTCTTTGGAAAATGAAAGATCACAGACCAATTTTACCCCCTTCCATGTAGTAGGAGACTCATACTCTACACAGTCTATTCTATGGAGCTGAACTCCCCATCAGACAGAAATCTTTGCAAGATGCTGCACACACAGATGCTGTACAGACACAAAAGATCAGTATCTGCAAAAGATCTGTTCCTGCAAAATGCATTGATAGTCTATGAGATCTGCAGATCATCATACACACCTTGTTTAAAAGACATTCATCTGCAGATCAGATCCACCAGGATAATTTTTCTGATCTGCAGGTGATTGTCTGATCTGCAGATGAAATGTCTGTTAAACAAGGTGTGTATGATGATCTGCAGATCTCATAGACTATGAATGCAATTTGCAGGAATGGATTTTACGCAGGAACAGATCTTTTGTGTCTGTACAGCATCTGTGTGTGCAGCATCTTGCAAAGATTTCTGTCTGATGGGGAGTTCAGCTCCATAGAAAAGACTGTGTAGAGTATGGCTCTCATACTACATGAAGGGTGGTAAGATTGGTCTGTGATCTTTCATTATCCAAAGACTATAGTCTGATGTGTGTATGAGCCTTTAGGTACATAAAAGAGCATTTGAAAGAATTACCGTACCTGAGTGTCAAAATGTTTAGTTTCAATGCAGTGAAAGATTGCACTGCTCTCTTAATCAGCAAATGTAATTTATTGCCAGCCAGAAGCTCTCTGTCTGGTCTCTTCACTTCTGCTCCCCTCCTCCTCTGCTGAAGTGACTCAGCCGTTACCACGCCGACGTGTCTATTCAGCATAGTAGGGAGGGGTAGCGGAGTGAAGAGACCAATCAGAGAGCTTAATTGTTACATTTGCAGATAAGCAGAAGTTTACAAACTTGTAATGCTCTCTGCATTGAAAACAAATGTCTTTATACACAGGGAATGCTTTTAAATGTTCTTTTATGTATTAGCAGGCACTTTAATTAAATAAAACATAAATTAGGACGCTTAGTGCTACTTTAAAGAAAACCTGAACTGGTGAAAATGAAAAACCAAAAGTGTACGAATATTCCCTGCAGCTTGCTCTACACATGACCTGCTAAAACGTATGGTAATTAAAAAGTAGATACATTTTAAATTATGATATGCTTTGTCCTGAACTCCATCTTAAAAGCCACACAAATTGAAATAACAGTTTTGAGTGCAGATGACATTTTGGAGCTCATATGAGACTAAGAAGAAGTTTGGAATCAGGATGACACCATTTATTGGCTAACTTAAAGAGTAAGCTTTCAACTAATAAGCCTTCTTCAGACTCTGTTCCAGTATACATAACAGGAACAGAGTCTGAAGAAGACTTAGCTGAGAGCTTAATCTTTTTTCTTTTAACAGAGTAACCAAGCAGCTTCGGGTGACCCAAAACCACCAGGAAAGTATAGGGGACCAAAAAGCACTCCTACAAAAAAAGCAATGCTTAGTGTGGTTTGCCTTCTTAAAAAAGAAGGTATTTGTGATATTTCAGATTTAAGTGTGTAACTGTGGTTACCCACAATGCATTACTACTGAATATGCAAATTATCACTATGTCCCTGAAGCCAGGCTATCCAGAGGCACCGGACGTCTAGCAAGCCTATAGCTTTACATTTTACAGAGCCACATCAAACCAACATGCAGAAAGCCTGTTTCAGACTGTTGGTCCTCAGTACATGGCAGGGTTTGATATGGCTCTATGGGATAGGGGCTTACACCAGAACCCGAGCTGCTTGGTTACTCTGTTCTGGTCCAAGCTGTATGCCATAGAGCCATATCAATCCCTGCCATGCACTGAGGAGGACCAACAGTCGGAAACAGGCTGTCTGCATGTTGGGTTGATGTGGCTCTGTAAAATGTAAAGCTATAGGCTTGCTATATACCAGCGGTTCTGGATGTAAGCCTGGCTCCAAGAGGATAAACACAATATTTGCATTTTCAGTAGTGGTGCATTGTGGGTAACCACAGTTACACACTTCAATCTGAAATATCACAAATACCGTCTCTTTTCTCTTTAGTTAGCCAATAAATGGTATCATCCCAATTCAAAACGTCTTGCTTTGACTCAAGGCTAACACTGTACAATACCCTACTGCTACTACATACAGA
The DNA here is from genome assembly GCF_040937935.1 of Hyperolius riggenbachi. Lineage (NCBI taxonomy): Eukaryota > Metazoa > Chordata > Amphibia > Anura > Hyperoliidae > Hyperolius > Hyperolius riggenbachi. The sequence continues at coordinate 420,442,645 of NC_090650.1, forward strand.
GACTAACATATTTTACATTTCTATTAGGAGACAGTAGTGTGTCTACAATTTGATCCTGCCTTTAACACAGTCCATGTAACCTTATCAGTGGTCTTCTGGAAAACTACGCAAGATAAAAGTTTTAATTTACATAAAACTATCTTTATTAATGGTAAACATTAAACACAGTGAGTAATGATGCATATGGATGAAACAATTTTTAATTATCTATTCTATCTCCATATTCTGCCACAAAGACGTGCGGCTAACCCTGCTGACCCCCCAGGTGTGCTGAGCCCTGTGATTTGGGAGAGTTTGGTAGGTCCTTTGTGTTCATGGAGAATGAAAAGAAAACAGGACAGGCCAAGAGGCTCTGAGATTCTACAAGTCTGGAGGAATTTAAAGGCTGCAGAAGACTGCTGTGTAAAAAGGCGATCCAAGGCAGTAAGATGGTACGAGTCACCATTGAGACCACAAGACGCTCCACTCACCACCAACAAGGCACGCCCCATGCACTGCACAGATCACATCACAACAGGAAGGAGAGTTTTAGACCAGTCCCAGTATCAAGACTTCTATATTCTAACAGTCTATTCCTGCTTCTTGGGCAGAGCCGGCGCTAGAAGCAAGCTGGGCTCGTAAAAGGTCTCCAGCCCACACCAGCAATGTAACGACTCATCTGTTCCGGTCGGCGCATGCTCTTTCATATGTCCATGGCTCTGTGCACTCCCATGACCCAATGCATGCTATAGGAACTAACATGCCCCAGGTAGCAAAGTAGAGGCATCCTACCTAGCGATGAGCACACGCCAACCGAAACAGGTGAGCTGCTACACTGCAGGGGCACCCGGAACTAAAATAAAGTTGGAGAGACACCTGTGGGGTGAATTTGGGACCCCCGTACACCATACTGTTACGACTACAGCAGTGCAGGGGGAAGGGGGATAGAGCGGACAGGCTAGACAGTCAGTAGGGTGTTATATTCTCCTACTTTGCCATGCGCAGGAAGAGCTGTCCTTCGGTTCTCCCCACGCCCAACACCACCGCCAGGAACGTGTACTCCAGTCAGGGGCCCCCCGGGTTCATTTTGCCCAGGAACACCATTGTACCGAGAACAGGCACGGTTGTAGGATTAAAAAAATAAAATATGAGCTGCCTAGAAAGTGGCCAGATTTACTCCCAGTGTCCAGGGCTGGAGAACACAGAAGGTAAGTGGAGAACCAAAGTGTTCCTAGAAGACCTGCCCTGGATTTTTCAAGGTTGAGGATTAGCTTTTTATATGCATCTCATTAAAGGACAATCATTAAAGGAGGATGGGGGGGGGGGGGGAGGAGAGATTGGAGTGGATCTAAATGACCTATGCCACCGCCTACAGCCGATGCGTTCCACCTGTGGTCAGCATAACTCCACTACTTCCTCCTTCATATCTGGAAGAAGGAAGTACTGGAGTTATGTGGACCGCGTCGGCTATAGGCGGCGTAGGTAAGTTAACCTCCCCTCTGCCATCAGCAGAGCTAATTTAAATTTCAATTGCAAATAGGTAAGTACTCAAAGCTACTCATAGCTAACGTCACTACGCACCATCAGCAGTTATACTTAGTTAAAGTGGCTCAGAGATAAACTTTTACTCATTGCATAATTGTGTTCCTTTCATATCGTCTATAGGGCATTCCTCAAGCCAAATACTTTTTTTGTTTTTCTTTTAATACTCAAATTCCATATAAACTAAACAAGCTTCGCGCCCACAGCTTTTCACAGTGCCTAGGCACTCTGAGACCCATGTAGCAATGTAGCAAGGGCTTATGGGAGCTCAGTCTGGGCAGGAGGAGGTGTTACTAGCCAGAGATTTCAGAGGCAGAGGGGAGTGAAGTTTTCACAGGCTGAGGGCTGGAGATGCTATCAGCTTGCCTCTGTGTAATGTGACAAACAGAACATGGGTGCTCTCATTGTATCACAGTAAGAAATAATCATATACTGTTGAAGCTGTTTGTAGCTAGATTTGCTGTGTAAACTATCTAAACTTTAGATAGGATATATAGACAAGTTACTTGTTATAGTTACTTTTTCATCTCGGATCCGCTTTAATGCTTGATGGGAGAAGGAGCCAGTCAATGCACAGAGCACGAGATCTAATCTTTTTACCTTACCCAATAAGCAATGCAGGAGTTGTGCCACGCCTACACATGCAGAACAATGGCTGAACTGTCCTCTGTGAACAGGAGCTGTAGCGGGTACTGGTAGCAGGGCCAAGGGGGTACATCAGAGCTCTATGCTGCAGCTGTTTGTAAACACTGAGGCTCCTGCTGTTTAGCTGTTTCATACCGTAGAAAGGAGGGCAAAAAAAAAGTCTCGGAGGGTTACTTTAAATGCATTCAGAGTGTCTGAACCCGTGATTTATTATAACGGAGGGACTGTCATTGAAGTCTTGATACTACTGAACCGTCTAAAACATCAGAACATTTACAAACAAAAATCAAAACAAAAAAAAGGTCACCATATATTATATGACTGAAACACGTGAAATGGGAAAGCTTGGGAGACCAATATGGTTAAATCAGGAAACAACATTTTCAAGAACACTGCATTTTATATGAAAGGATAACACACATGGAAAGAGCTTCCTAGACTTGTAACATTCTGCCTCAAAGGAAAACTGGCCAGTAGGGGGAGACAATTCAGCAGAGGGCCATATACAGGAAGTGTGAGTACTGTAGGGGGGTCGAGGAAAATGAGCTGAACTTAGCCGGGGCTTCTAATGGTCCCCTGCAGACATCCTGTGCCCGCGCAGCTACTCCCCAATGCTCCGGGCCCGCCTCCGGTTCACTTCTGGAATTTCAGACTTTAAACTCTAAAAAACATTGTGCCTGCGTTGCCGTGTCCTCGCTCCCGCTGATGTCACCAGGAGTGTATTGTGCATGCCCAGTATGGTCTGTGGCTGCGCAGTACGCTCCTGGTGACATCAGCAGGAGCGAGTGCACGGCAACGCAGGCGCAGTGGTTTTCACACTTTAAAGTCTGAAATTCCAGAAGTGAACCGGAGGCGGGGCCGGAGCATTGGGGAGTGGCTAAGTGGGCACAGGATGTCTGCGGGGGACCATTAGAAGCTCCAGGTAACTTCAACTCATTTTCCCCCGACCCCCTACTGTATTCCTTTAAAAGGGAATCTGAAGTATGATTTGTATGTGTAGTACAGCTAAGAAAAAAACATTAGCAGCATAGATAGGAGTCTAATAATGTTTCCAGTGCAGGAAGAGTTAAACTCCAGTTATCTATGCAAAAGAGCTTCTCTGATCTCTCCGACTTTCAAAGTCACAGAGAGCTCTGTCTTCTGAAGCGTGTTATCTCAACTGACTGTCACTGTATTTTGTTTTTTCTGCAGAGGAAAGTTCAATAGTTCACTAGCCTGCTCTGTGAAATCATTTAGAATGCTGAGTAGTGTGTAAACTACAAATATTAGAGAATACATTATTAAAAAAAAATAATAACTATATAACTGAAAACAAAAATTAAAGACTATTTTCTTTGCTACTAATGTCTAGTAATTATCCGTACTACACAACCAATTCATTATATCATTTTTTTTCTGCTCCGTTGACACTTTAAAGGGAAACACAAAGGGAGAGGAATATGGAGGATGTCATCTTCATTCCCTTATAAACAAAGCCGGTTGCCTGGCTGTCCTGCTGAGCATTTGGCTTCACAAGAGCTGCATGCTTGTTCCGGGTCTGTGGCTAAAACTATGGGAGGCAGAGAAGCAGCAAACATCCAGGCAATGTGCATTGTTTAAGAGAAAATAAAGATGGCATAAAGATAAGAGGCTGGCATATTTTATTTTAAACAATACCAGTTACCTGGCTGTCCTGCTAATCTTTCAAGCATCAGTAGTGTCTGAAACAAACACACACACGGCATACTTGTTCAGGGTCTAAGACTAAAAGTGTTAGAGGCAGAGCATCAGCATGACAGCCAGGCAATGTGCATTATGTAAAAGGAAATATGTCGGTCTCCATATCCCTTTCATCTCGGGTTCCGCTTTAAATAACTTTGCCTTGACACAGTTATACTGTATAAAAGGAACAGGCTACAGAGTTGTCACACTTTTCTTTGCTTCTTGGCGTACTAAGAAGTGCTGGTGTTCAAATTGGGCATCATGTGATCCAGCACCCAAACATAAAGCATTCAGCAGCGGACAGCAGGAGGGAGTGCGTTCCATTTCACTTCGATACTTCCTCCTCGCAGCTTGGAAAAAGGAAGTCCTGGAGTTAAAGGGAAACTGAAGAGAGAGGTATATGGTGGCTGCCATATTTATTTCCTTTTAACCAATACCAGTTGCCTGGCAGCCCTGTTGATCCCCTGCCTCTAATACTATTAGTCATAGCCCCTGAACAAGCATGCAGCAGATCAGGCGTTTCAGACTTTAAAGTCAGATCTGACAAGACTAGCTGCATGCTTGTTTCTGGTGTTATTCCGATACTACTGCAGAGAAATAGACCAGCAGGGCTGCCAGGCAACTGGTATTGATTAAAAGGAAATAAATATGGCAGCCTCCGTATACCTCTTACTTCAGTTTCCCCTTTAAAGTGAACCTGAGACAAGTAAAATAAATAAATAAAAAAATTACATACCTGGGGCTTCCTCCAGACCCCCTTGCCCTCTTCCTCCATTAGTCGGCCCGGTAATTCTGTCAGTTGGCACAGGCTGGCCACTCGGAATGCCCTTTGCTGGGAGCGTTTGCGCAGTAGTACTGAGCAGGCGCAAAACTCTCCCGGCGCTGGGGCGCACGTATGTGCAGTACTGGTGGAATTACCGGACCGCCTAGCGGAAGACCCCGGCAGTGTGGGAAGACAGTGAGGGACTCATCAGCCTGAAAGGTGCTGAAGGAAACGCCAAGTATGTTTCAATTTTATTTTACTTGTCGCGGGTTTCCTTTAAATGAAATGCACCCAGTCCTGCTGTCTGGTGCTGAATGTTTATGTTCGGGTGCTGAACCACACGGTCCCAAATGTATGGAGCCACTGACTTGAGAAAAAGCATCCTTGTCCGATGCTGCGGGACTTCGCTGGCCACATCCCTGATTCTAGTTAATGCCTAGGGTAGGAGCAAAGAAAAGAGTGCTGTAATAACAGAGCAGGAGGTTTTGGCACAGCCGGCGCCACCATAGACCGTAATAGGAATTACAGCTATTACTTCAAGTTGATGCAAATATTCAGATGCAGTAATTGCATCAACTTATAATTATCAGAATATTGCAGACTATCTCTGATCTACAGCAAACAGGTTAAAAGTCAGGAAGCCCTCCACAGACTGGAACTCCGAAGATCTGATTTATCAAGACAGGTGCCAATAAAATGGAGTACAGGTAAAGCAGCTGCTTAGAGCAACCAATCAGAATCCTTGTTTCAGCTAATGACAGAGAACATGATTGGCTCTGAGTGGTTGGTCTACCTTTGGCTCAGTTGTCTTGATATTTCAGTCTCTGAATTTTAAACAAATACAACCATTAGAATTTACACACGTGATGAAAGGATACCCGCGGCAACATGTGACATGATGAGACAGACATGTGTATGTACAGTGCCTGGCACACAAATAACTGTGCTGTGTTCCTTTTTTTCTTTCTCTGCCTGAAAGAGGTAAATATCAGATATGTAAGTGGCTGACTCAGTCCTGGCTCAGACAGGAAGTAACTGCAGTGTGACCCTCACTGATAAGAAATTCCCATTTTTATCTCTTTCTTGCTCTCAGAAGCAATTTTCTGCCAGGAAAGTGTTTTGTAGTTGGAATTTCTTATCAGTGAGGGTCACACTGTAGTCACTTCCTGTCTGAGTCAGGACTGAGTCAGCCACTTACATACCTGATATTTAACGCTTTCAGAAAGAGAAAGGAAAAAAAAGTAGCACAGAATAGTTACTTGTGTGCTTGGCACTGTATATACACGTCTATCTCATTATGTCACATGTCACTTCGGGTATCCTTTAATGCAACACTGAATGAATTGACAATGTGCAAACATAAGACAGCGGAAGTTGTGCTCTGCAGCAGACAGATAGGGGGAAATAATGTAAGGCACACGACATTTCACCTGCGGGAGCAGGACAATGGCAATCTTCCACTGGAGTCCCTTCTGGGCCATTTTTTTTTACATTAAAAGGAGGCTAGTAGTAAAGAGGCTACGGTAAAATAAAGCCAACTAAAGCCATCTTTAGTGATGAACAGACTTCCCATGAAACAATGAGACCCGACAGAGAGGGGGCATGCGTTCTTTTTAGGTGTGGAGCCCTCAGTGATATGACTGCAGACTGGGATCTTTTATTTCCTTCTTTAGGGCGGCCCTAAACTAGTTATTCATTTTGATCGATATCAGGCGGGTTTGAATAGCCGATTACATTTGCTAGAAATCGATGCCTCACAATGCGGCACACAATCTTTTGGATGCCACAAACAACGCCTGATCGATCTTTTTTTTGGGCCAAACTCTACCGATTTAGTTGACTGAAGGGAAAGTTTTCACTCGATCTCCAGGCGGGTCAGAGCACGTCGCTAGCGGCATTCAATTTCGGAACAACCGATTATGAGCTAATCTCACCTGCTCGGCAGTGCTCTCTCCCAGCACGGTGCACACATTATCAATAAATTTGGTGCAAAGATCTATTGAAAATCTGTGTACAGTGTAAGGCGGGCCGGCGCTACCATAAAGGCAAAGGGGGCAATTGCCCCAGGGCCCCAGAGCATGTAGGGGCCCCCAAAGTGTCTCCCCCATCTTAACTGTTGCTCCCCGATGCCTCTGCAGAGTCTTTGTGCTAATGGGCAGGTGAGACAGTACACTGCCAAAGACTCTGCAGGGGCCCAGGGAGCACAGGTAAGTTGGGAGGTGATTGGGAGGGAGGGTCAGCAGCTGGCTCAGGGGCCCAGGAGGGAAATTTGGATGCAACGAAGAACACCTAATGCGCTTTTTGGTTGAGTGGTGTCTGTTGGAGGGGGTGGGCCCGGGACTAATTATGCCCTGGGGCCCTATTGTTACTAGAACCGGCCCTCACAGTGTGCATAGGGATAAGATAGAGCCCTCTCTAATCAGAATCTATTAATTGGCCACAGCAACCAGCGTATAGACAGCTTTAGCCTCCTCCACTGAGTTGCAGGAGGAAATGTGGCCCAAGATACTACTCCCCCCTCTCTCTCCAAGGCCATATGGGAGTTTGAAACACTCTCCTAGTTGGCACATGGGCATGCAAGGAGGAGAGTGACCGTTCGGTAATCTGAAGCCTATACTCCCTGCTGACTGGTAGCCTATCACAACTGTCTGCTTCTAGTAGTGTGGCGTAGTTTCAGGAAAGGCTACCAGTCAGCCTATCACGGCTGTCTGTTTCTAGTAGGGGGCGTAGCTTCGGGCTACCAGCTTTGAGATAGGCTACCAGTCAGCCTATCACAGCTGTCCGTTTCTAGTAAGGGGGTGTAGTTATGGGCAGTTTGAGGCGGTAGAAGGCAAGTGGAGGTTGGAGAGGTGGAGAGAACAATTTGCAAAAAACTTTTTAAAGCCTTCTAATGATAATCAACTTAAAAGTACACCTGAACTGAGAGGGATATGGAGGCAAAATGTATTTCCTTTTAAACAATACCAGTTGCCTGGCTATCCGGCTGATCCCCTGCCTCTTATACTTTTATAGACCCTGTACAAGCATACAGATCAGATATTTCTGACTGCAGTCTTATTAGATTTGCCACGCGCTTGGTTCATGTGTGTGATTCAGACACTACTGAATCATGAAAGATCACCAGGACAGCCAGGCAACTGTTATTGTTTAAAAGGAAATAAATATGGCAGCCACCATATCTCTCTCTGAATGTATGGATGGATGGATGTATAACAGGCAACATGACACGTGCCTGCAGTATTAAAAATCAAATATCAGTACACTATCCAGCAGTGGCTGGATAGTGTACTGGTTAAGGGCTCTGCCTATGACATGGGAGACCAGGGTGGAAATCCTGGCTAGGGTCAGTACCTATTCAGTAAGGAGTTCAAGGCAAGACTCCCTAACACTGCAGGGTGGCCTCTTGAGCACATCCCAGTGGCTGCAGCTCTTGAGAGTTTTGAGTCCGACAGGAGAAAAGCGCTATACAAATGTTCGGATTATTATTATTATTATTAGGCCCAAGTAGTAATGCCCCCATTGTAGCCTGAGGGGGGCGCCAGTGGAAAGTGTCGTTGTCCCACAGAAAGCACAAAAACAAAGCAGATGGAAGAGGAGTGCAGAAAGCAAACGCAGTCTACGGCAGGCAGAGAGGAAAGGTAAATAAAATCATTATTCTCACTTTCAAAATCAAGGAAAAAATTTGGCCCCTGCTCAAGATCTGTGCATGTCAATACTTTAAGAAGATTCCCCATGTTAAGACACCTGTCAAGACAAGAATGAGAAATACAAAAAAAAAGATGAGGCATATCTCATGAGACAGATCACCATAAACACAGGAGGGAAATGAACAGTGGAGGTGGAAGGTTTAGGGCTCGGAAGCCCTCCATAAACCCGGAAAACCAGAGCAACGTACAGACCATGCCACCAAGATCTGCTCCAGTTACCGGAAGCACAGGTCCCCAGTGATGCTGCACAGTGTGCGCTACGCTCAGCAGAACAGGATGTGTTCACACTACCCCTCATCAAGAACGCAACAACACTCCAGGATTGCCTTTACATCTGAAACTACTGGAAGCTGTGGCACTTCAGTATCTTCCTACTCTGCACCTGCAACTTAATGTCTTCCCAGCCACTTCCTGCTCTGCTGCTGCCCTGCTCCTGCTAAGGGCTCTTTCACATCAGAGCTTGCGTTGGAGAACGCTCAAAGCATACGTTTTGTTGTATGCCTTTTACTGCGTTTTGATATGCGTTGCACTGCAGTGAGTGTGCGTTTTTAATCCGTTTTCAATGCGTTACTGCACATAGAAAAACGCAGGTAATTTTTTTTTCTTTTAGTTGTCAACTTTCTACATTGTTCCTCTGTTGCATTCTGGGACTGATTGCCTGCGTTAACGGATTAAAAACGCGCATAGTGTGCGTTTTACATTGACTAACATTGTAACGCATAAAGCTAGCGTTGGCCAAAAAACTGCGCCTGGGTGCAGTGTAACGCAACGCACAAAAAGGCTGCGTTATATGTGAAAGCTAAAATGAAAGTCTATGGACTTTCATTTCACCTTGGGTAACGCAAACTTTACCCTTTGCGTTGAAACGCAGAAAATCTGCCCTAATGTGAAAGAGCCCTAAACACTCCAAATCCACCTTTATGTCTTCCCAGCCACTTCCTGCTCTGCTACTGCTGCCCTGCTCCACTCTGCTCCTGTAGACACTCCAACTCTACCTTCATTCGTCTCCTCAGCCACTTCCTGCTCTGCTACTGCTGCCCTGCTCCACTCTGCTCCTGCAGATACTCCAACTCTACCTTCATATGTCTCCCCAGCCACTTCCTGCTCTGCTGCTGCTCCTGCTAAACACTGCAACTCCACCTTCATATCACCTCCCAGCCACTTCCTGCTCTGCTGCTCTCTGCTCCTGCAGACACTCCAACTTTACATGTCTTCCCAGCCACTTCCTGCTCTGCTACTGCTCCACTCTGCTCCTGCTAAACACTACAACTTCACCTTCATATGACCTCCCAGCCACTTCCTGCTCTGCTACTGCTGCCCTGCTCCACTCTGCTCCTGCTAAACACTACAACTTCACCTTCATATGTTGTCCTAGCCACTACCTGCTCTGCTACTGCTGCCCTGCTCCACTCTGCTCCTGCTAAACACTACAACTTCACCTTCATATGACCTCCCAGCCACTTCCTGCTCTGCTACTGTTGCCCTGCTCCACTCTGCTCCTGCTAAACACTACAACTTCACCTTCATATGACCTCCCAGCCACTTCCTGCTCTGCTACTGCTGCCCTGCTCCACTCTGCTCCTGTTAAACACCCCAACTCCACCTTCATATGTTGTCCTAGCCACTACCTGCTCTGCTAATGCTGCCCTGCTCCAAACTATTTCTGCCATACACTCCAACTTCACATTCATGTTTTCCCAGCCACTTCTTGGTCTGCTACTACCTCCCTACTCCACTATGCTCCTGCAAAACCTCCAACTCCACTGCGGTTTTGGGCTCCCTGGCCCTTTATCAATTGACATCAGCCCATGTGATGGTTAAGTCAGTTCGATAATTGGCAAGTGAGCCCAAAACAGCGTCTTAGTTTACTATAACCTATTTGAAGCCTAGCAGTTCGAGAGGGTGCTGCCCACCCAATCACATTAGCAGACTTTCCCTATGAGGTTTTCTGCTGGGTCCCCCAAATTAGACTAGCACCCAATAAACAAACTTCACATGCATGTTTTTTTAAACATGATATATTACCATTCATCTGATATAAAAGGATAATTGGTCTAGTGTATGGCTAACTTAAAAGCAACAATATGACTTTAGCGCAATAGGGGAAAAGTCTGAAAAAGTCCAGTTCTGGAGGTGGCTGCACTGTGATGTCATCACTGGGGGACTGAGAACTTCCTAATCTGGTGCCATGCTGATAAAATCTAAAGATGGCTGATCACAAAGGACCCTCAATGGCATTGAAAGCCCAATGCCTGGCAAGAGACGGCTATCTTGGCGCTGCCATAATACTCCTCTTATGCCGGCAGCAGAAGAGGACATCTGGCAACATCTAGGCAGCCATGCTTGCCGTTCACTGGCCTTCCAAGGAGATGAGACGTACTGCCGGGACAGAGCGCCGGGCGATCTAACAAATCCCCGGCAACTGACATTTCCCACTGCCGACCGCTGTGATGTTGAGAATGGGTTACTAAGACACACAGCAGCTGTTCCATGACCTGGCAGAGACTTACTTTCAAAATCCAAGAAAAAATGTGCAGCATTGTGGTCTATGTCTCTGGTTAGCACCTTTATGAGATTACCCATGCCAGCAGGCCAAACCTAAAAATAAAAATGGCACAGTCATTCATTTCCAGTAAGCGAGCCGGGGGAGGACAGCTGGGATTCAGTTAGTGGTCGCACTGGTGGTTTCCTGTGTGAGGAGCAGGCATCTGCAAAGGGTGACAGGTTCTCTAACGTGGTTTCAGGAGGAAAAAGTCAGGTTATTACACAAGAATAGATTTATATTTTTTATGTAACAGGTCTGACAGGAAGTATTTCATTCTCATTTACTGAATCCATTGCTTTCCTTGCAGCAGAGCACAACAAATACCAGGAGTCTGGCCTCCTTAAAAGTAACCAGAGGTGAGAGCCATATGGAGGCTGCCATATTTATTTCCTGTTAAAACAATACCAGTTGCCTGGCTTTCCTGCTGATCCTCTGCCTCGAATACTTTTAGCCATAGACCCCGAACAAGCATGCAGCAGAACAGATCTAATGTGTTTAACAGTAGTAGTGTCTGAATCACACAGCTGAAACAAGCATGCAGCAATCCAGCCAGACTTCAGACAGAAACATCTTATTTGCATGCTTGTTCAGGGTTTATGGCTACACGTATTAAAAGCAGAGGATCAGCAGTGCAGCCAGGCAATGTGTATTGTTTAAAAGGAAATAAATTCTAGCCTGCATATCCCTCTCACCTCAGGTTCTCTTTAAATCTTGCAGCTGGATCCTAACGTCTAAGCTAAGGCAGGAATCACACTTGTTAAAAATGCATGCGTTCTCGCGTAATGCGATAACGTACACCAATTTATGTGAGTGAATGTGTTTCCGTTTTGTTTTCGGTTTAATTTTTTTCCCTATGTGGATGTAGATCCCCGAAGACTTAATCGACCAGTTAGGGAAATCGCTTCAATGGGGGGTGAGCGATGGAACGCGGGGATGGAGAGAGGGCCATGAAGAATCTAAGGGATCCATAGGGGAGTACCTAAAATTTTTTTCTTTTTTTTTACTACACTTCAGTGTAACTTTAACTACTTAACCTCCCTGGCGTTCAATTCCTCAGGATTTCTTTGCAAAATGTGATCAAATTAATTTTCATAACCATTTTTTACTGTAACTTGCCAAAATGTGTCAGGCAAGGGTCTAGCATACAGTGCAGGAGTGTATTAACGTGTATGCACATCAATGCTGTTCACAGCATGCTTTATACTGACGTGTATATCCAGCAATACCGCTAGAGAGGTTAAGTACCGCTGTGATTGAAATCTACGCCCTGTTTTGGTGCGCTCCTGGCTGGCCAGGCGTAGATTTCAATCACCGCCCGCAGCGCATTCGCCGTTTCCGTCGCTCCCCCAACGTTTCCCGCCGCTCAAACCCGACGTTTCCCGCCGCAGCTCACTGGCTCTGCCAGTCTCTATGACGGCACAGTCATGTGAGCCGGTCAGGAGCCGATTTCATTGGCTCCCGGCCGTGTCTATCAATGTAAGCCGCTCCCATTGGCTAACATTGATAGACACGGTCAGGAGCCAATGAAAGCGGCTCCTGATCGGCTCACAGGAACTCTGCTGACATGGATACGGTAGAGCCTATGTCCTTAGGATCCCGGCGAGTGATGGTGACGGCAATTGCGGCGAGTATGCGTGGCGATTCGTCGGGTTTTCGCCGTTGCTGGTACCAGCGGTTTCTGGTCCTTAAGTGGGCAGAAACCGCTGGTATTTAAGTGGATAAAGAAAGTCTGGAGTAAAACACAAAAAGAAACAAAGCATGTAAATAAACAACAGCATAAACAGAGGTTGCTGGCATGTATACATTGCATATCGGAGCAGATACAATAAGATATAACCGGATGGTGTAAAATGAATCTCTGCTGGATTCTGAAGCCATTCATTTTATTGCCCGGATAAAGGTTGTCGGATCTCTGCTGCCTAGCATCATCCAGATCCACATTAAAGGACAACTGTAGTGAGAGGTATATGGAGGCTAGTTGCCTGGCAGCCCTGCTGATCCACTGGCTGCAGTAGTGTCTGACTCACACCAGAAGCAAGCCTGCAGCTAATCTAGTCATATCTGACAATGTCAGAAACACCTGATCTGCTGCATGCTTGTTCAGGGGCTATGGCTAAAACTATTAGAGGCAGAGGATTAGCAGGACTGCCAGGCAACTGGTATTGCTTAAAAAAAAATATGGCAGCCTCCAGATCCCTCTCATTACAGTTAGTCATCCTTTAAATTAATTGAACCATTTCCTGTGTGTTCAAAGAAGTGTGGAGTGGACTACTTGAATGTAAATTCTCTGCCGTTTCGATTAAATCCTGATACACACTTTCAAGTTTGATTGGCCAATCACTGACCAATTTTACCACACCACCTCCATGTAGTATGAGGGTACATAAGCTCTCAAACTACATTACATGGAGGTGGTAAAATTGGTCAGTGATTGGCCAATCATAATTCAAAGTGTGTACCAGGCTTACGCTCAATCTACACGATACGATTCTTTGTGGGATTCGATTACGATTCTATTTACGATCCGATTAAATCCAACATATCCGATCGGGATTCTATTCAATTCGATTTGCCATTGCAAAACAATGGCAAATTGAATTGAATCGAATCCCAATCGGACATGTCGGATTTAATCGGATTGTAAATAGAATCGTAATCGAATCGCACAAAGAATCGTATCGTGTAGATGGGGCTTTAAGGGCATTCAAGCACAGTTGCTTTAGATTTACAACTGGCCCAATTCCAAATAACATGCAGTTTGCAATCAACTTGCATAAAAGCCTGAAATATTCTGCCAGTAAGGAGGCGGAGCCTCTGGTGGCCCAAGGTACAAATTATGCTATTCAGGGGCGGGCTTCCAACACTGCAGCCGTGAACTGCCACCGGGTCTTCCTCTACCATCAGCAGATCCGCCCCCTTTGTCTCCCTCTTAGCCTCTCCAAGTAGACAGGAAATGACATCATGATTGTTAATGGAAGGCAGCTCAGCTGCTGTGGCAAAATAGATTACTCAGACATACTACATACCATAGGAGTCTCAGTTTGTTTTCTGAAACACTTGGGGATAGGGGGGGATTTATACTGTAACACAAAATAGTTACCCCTGATCACAACATGCACCATTTTATCTCTCCCATGTGTGTGTGTAAGATTTTTTTTTTCAGGCATGATACTGAATTGGATGATAACCGTTCTTATCCAGTTCTGTACCATGCCTGAAGATGACACTTAAAACTTTAAAAGCTTGCAAGGAAATCTTGTATAGTTAGTCATTAAAGTGAGCCAAGCAACATTTTTAACACCCTGAGCATCTCAATAGCAGATTAAACATGCAAACCAACAAGGTGGCTCATTATTTTTTTAAAATTAAAATGTTACCTCTTTTCACATTTAAAGTGAACCTCCAGACTAAAAATGTACTCAGCAGCACTGAAAAGGCCTGGTGTTTCTTTACCAGTTTCACAGCATCAGAACTTTGTTTTCTTACCCAAGCCTCATTTTTAGCTGCACAGAAGCTGTGCAAAGCATGATGGGATTTCTGATGTTGTTCTCCTTCTGCTGTGTTTTTTTTTTTATTTTATTTAGGTCTAGCGCGCGCAGCTGGGAGGGGTGATCAGGACAGGACAGTTGGAACTGTGTCTCATGCTCCTTGTCACCTCCCTTCAAACAAAAATATGGCATTTGCCTGTTCTTTTAAAATGGTGTGGGTAAGAGATTATATTACCTATCTATTTTAATTACTATAACTATTGTAACTTAATGACAGTATGTTTGTTTAGGCTGGAGTTCCTCTTTAAAAAAAGTTTAGCAAAGGCCTTTATTATCCTACTTCCTCCTACTTCCTAGGCCTGGCCAGCTGCAGAAATTTGAGGGGGGGGGGGGGGGGGGTATCTTCACACCTTCCCCAGATAAATAAGGGGCAGTTAGAAGGGGAACATGGAAGGTCCTATAGCTATTAGAAACCAGGAAAAAAGTGGTGCTTGGTTACCTTTAAAAGGTATCACATAAACAACTTTTGTTATGTCTTCAGAATCCTATGGTGGCTCAGTAGTCAGCTCTTGTGCCATGCAGCACTGGAGTCCCGGGATTAAACATTCCTTAAGGGCCTGTTTCCACTACACGCAGATTGGATGCTGAATGGATGCAGAAAAACTGACTCCAATGAATGTCTATGGGAAAATCTGCATCAGAAAAATCGCGTTTAGTGGAAACAGGCCCATAGGCATTCATTGGAGTCAGTTTTTCTGCATCCAGTCTGCATCCAATCCGCGTGTAGTGGAAACAGGCCCTAAAGCTATGTACACACATGCGACAACGATCTTTCGTTGTCAACGATGAACGAACTTTTAATTGATGAAAAAACGACCTAAGTAAAGTCAGTTTTAAAAGGTGTGTAACGATCTGATCGTTAGAAGGAACGTTACATCACGTAAAGCAACTATTGCGCCTGCGCATAAAAACGAGAAGTTTCATGGAGAAATAGTGAAACGCGCATGTCAAGCCTAGTACGAACGACCTTTTCCAACGATGTACTACTTTTGCAAACGATCGTCGTTGGGAAAAATCCGCCAAGCTAGATCATTCGTTTTGAACGATCTAGCTCGTCCGTCGTTAGACTTCATGGTCGTTGGTTGCTTTTTTTCAAACGATCGTCGTTTGAAAGGATCGGGGAACAATCGTTTCAAACGACTATAGTCGCATGTGTGTACGCACCTTAAGACTAGGATAGTCAATGAGATACTAACGAACCAATCTGATTCTAATTTCATGCAGCTTGGAAACGGACCAATCAATGCATCTTTTGCCTATTTTGACTTCACAAGCCACGTACAATTTCCATATCGCATGCAGATCTAAATGCAATAAACGGGAGTCTCACTGCCCATTCCTTCTCACCTGGGTCATATCAGATCATAGTGAAGATTGCTGTGGGGCTTGTGAATTCAGGCTGAAGAATACCCAATAACAATGTGATAGATATAAATATGCACAGAGAGATTCTGGTTGCTTGGCAGTTGGAAAAAGCCATTATTTCCCACGATGCAATGAGGTTCACAGATGGGAAACTGGCAGGACCATGGTCATGACATCACACTGTGGGAGGGGTTTTACCACAATATCAGCCATGCAGACCCCCCTGATGATCTATTCGAGAAAAGGACTTTTCCTTTTCTTTGTGGAAAAGGGGGGTATCAGCTACTGATTGGGATGAAGTTCAGCCATACAGACCCGCTGATGATCTATTGGAGAGAAGGTGTAGATCTCTCATGGGAAAGGGGATATCAGTTCGGTACTGATTGGAATAAAGTTCAATCCTGGGTTAGAGTTCCTCTTTAACCGTTGTCTGATTTAGTCACCCCTTCCTCACCACCAAGTTTCCCCTGCTGGACCATCTGTGATGGATGGCCTAACAACAAGGCAGAAGGAAAATAAACTGTGCGATTTGTCCAATTCCTAAAATTCCTTCTTGAACTACGTGCTAAATGCCGCAAACGCTTCGCCTCTGAGTGAACACAACTAGGACTCATGTTTAAAGGACAACGGAAGTGAGAAAAATATAAAGGTTGCCATATTTGTTTCCTTTTAAACAATACCAGTTGCCTGGCAGCCCTGCTGCACTATTTGGCTGCAGTAGTGGCTGAATAACACCAGAAACAAGCATGCAGCTAATCTTGTCAACCTGACAATAATGTCAGAAACACCTGATCTGCTGCATGCTTGTTCAGGGTCTATGGCTGAAAGTATTAGAGGCAGAGGATCAGCAGGATAGCCAGGCAACTGGTATTGTTTAAAAGGCAATAAATATGGCAACCTCCATATCCCTCTCACTTCAGTTGTCCTTTAAAGTGAACCAGAGACGAAGCACCCTCATGTATTTTACCATATATATCAGTGGGAACATTAGAGAAAATGCCTACCCTGCTCTCTGTTTCATTCTTCACTGCTCAGCCTGCTTGTTATCAGCCCTGATAAAATCCCTCAAGTCTGTCTTTTCAAGCCCAAGCCTGCCCCCTTGTGGTTCTGTTATAATGACTCAGCTATAATGATTCCTGAGCAAAGCGAGACTGAATGCTTAGTCAGGGATTTTATCAGAGCCGATTAGGAGCAGGCTGAGCAGTGAAAAATGAAACAGAAAGCATGGTAGGTGTTTTCTCTAATGTTCCCACTGATATATATGGTAAAATACAAGAGGGTGCTTCGTCTCTGGTTCACTTTAAGGGTCAATCTATTGACAGAAAGCTATACGGCTATTGAGAGCTTCTAAGAGGGAAGAAGTCCCTGAAGAGTTAAGCAAAGCCCCCATCCTCTCCTAACACATCATTATAAACTACACATAGAAAGGAAGAATTAAACAATGAATGCAGAGCAGGCTGGTCCATTCACAGGTGTCTCGCTATACATGATGATAATTTTAGAACATGGGATGGGATAGAAGCCCCCCCCCCCCCCCCCGAGCGAGCGTGAGAACTGCGGCAGGCAGAAGCAGCAGTGATCAGATGATATTAGTGGCAGCACCTGGTACACAGACGTCTCCCATGTGGTCACGGCGAGCATGTCAGGACACCTGGCCCGGCCGCACCTCGATAACATCGCACCCCTCCAAATCAGGCCATGCGGGAACCCAGCAGGATAAAAATAATAGACATTACCAAGAAATTATTATGAGAACGGAAAAAGGAGCACTCTACTAATTCTCCAAATAGTTCAATAGAGCACTTTCATGGCCATAATCAAAACTCCACCATTTAATAAAGTTTTATTGTTAGTATGTTTCTTTGAACCCCTGCAGGGATTTAACCATAAATACTGTATGTATATTAGCTTTTATCCTCAAAAGTTTTTTTTTTTTTAACTAAAATGTTTTATATTTTTGCCATTTCAGGTGCGAAAAGCAAGACAGCTAAAGAGATGGGAGCAGTGTGAGTGAGAGCGAGGGAGAGAGAGAGAGAGCAAGAGAGAGAGCGAGAGCGAGAGCAAGAGAGAGAGCGAGAGCGAGAGAGAGAGCGAGAGAGAGAGATGTATGGGGGGGGGGGGGGGGGGGGGAGGGAGAGAAAGCAAGATGGTGGAGAGAGAGAAGTGCTGGACTCCCATATTAAATATTGGTAATGTGTACAGATATTCTACTATGGCTACTCTCACACAGAACCCTCGCCTATACGAATGCCTAACCCTAACCAAACCCCCCCCCCCCTCCCGGTGCTGCCTAAACCTAAGAACAACCCCCCCCCCCCCCCTCCCGGTAGTGTCTAACTCTAAGACCTCCCTGGTGGTGCCTAATCCTTAGGGCCTGTTTCCACTACACACAGATTGGATGCAGAAAAACTGACTCCAATGAATGCCTATGGGAAAATCTGCTTCAGAAAAATCATGTTTCATGGAAACAGGCCCATGGTCATTCATTGGAGCTTTTCTGTATCCAATCTGCATGTAGTGGAAACAGGCCCTAAGACCCCACCTGGTGGTGCCTTACCCTATGATCCCCTTCCTGGTTGTGGCCAACACTAGCCCCCCCCCCCCTCCCTCGTGGTACATAACCCTAAATACCCCCCTTTTTGGCAGCCGGAAGAGTCCGATAGAAGGGCCTGCAGATATGCAGAGTGCAGCATCGCACAGCTGTCGCTCTCCACAAATTCTATAAGGGCACCTCTGGCCACAAATATTTCGCTTCTTTGCAGCAAATTGGGTGCCACCATTTACCTTCTTTGCAACATATCCCAGCCATTATCAAAGCCGCGATTTGCTGCAAAGAAGGTACATTTTGTGGCACCACCATGTGCTCAAATTTTCATTCTTTTATAAGAGGTGCCTTTGGTGGCGCTGTTATTCCGTAAGCGCTCCAGCGCCCTTTTTTTCTGATTCAACTGTCAATAGCTCAGTGACCATCCCTATAACTAGTAGTCCCTGACCTGAGCGTGAAGAATGGACTTTTATATTATGTCCTCCAGAATACTTGTTACTGCGTCACAATTACCACATCCATATTTTTATTAACATAATACTAAAGAGGATTGTGTAATACTGTTATGCAAGAAAGAACATTTTTTGAAGTCTGGTGGCTCAGGTCATTTTTCACTCTGAGCTGTACAGAGGGATCCCTCCTCTGATTTCACCAATAACGTGGGTGATTCGAGGACAAAAAGACCTGCTCCGTCTCCTGCAGCTGGTGCCAGTGGGGAGTTCCTCCGCAGCAGCGTGCCCCCCTCCGCCCGCATTCATCCCAGGCGATCAGGTATGGAAGAGCAGCACAAAGGCCGCACAGGACAGGTTGTGAGAACCTGACCCACCAGCCAAGGACACAATTATAAACTTGACCTACTTCTGGGGAGTAAGACATACGGAATGCCACATCGGATTACCCTCACTGCTGGCGCCCCAGCCTTGTGGGGACGGGTGATGGCGGGCTGCGTGTCGCGAGCGGACAGGCGGAAAGAGGATACACGGTCTGAAAACAAGCCTTGCACGCATGCCCTCCGAGCTGCCAATATCCCAGTGTGATATCGGAAGGGCCGCCAGCTCCGAGGTCGGACGCAGTTGCTAAGCACACGAGTCTGGTGCCCTGTGGCGGGACGTTCTCAAAATACCAACCGAGTGAGAGAGGAGAAACCGGCCAATGGCAGCGCGAGAATGTGATCCTGAGCGGGAGCAGGTTCATCAATGAGCCCAGAATGCTCAGAGCTTCTAACAAGCCAGAAGAAACCACCGCCGAATTGTTGTTCTGTTAAAGCAGACCTGAACTCAAAACTGCTCTAAAAGATAAGCAACAGCATAATAACCTTTAAATAAAAACACGTCTTTGTCACAGCTGATAGAAATCCTGCAATAAATCTGCAGTGTGTCTGCTTCCTGCTTTCATGGAAGCAGACTTATTGGTAACATCCTGTGTTTATAAATTAGCTGCTTTCCCGCGTCAGTGGAGATTCCTGAGCTGACACAGCTGAGAGATCAAACAACAATAGTGATAATGATGCGGGGGAATCACACAAGCTAAACTCTCTCAATACATACAGGGTGGATTTCTCTGTTTTCCTTCTGTCCTGTACAGGAGTTCAGGTCCACTTTAAAGAATACAAAAATACACTGAATATGCAGAGTTAGTTAAATCAGTTTTGTCATCTTCAGATTCTCAAATCATCAGACATTTCAGTCTTAAGCCGCATTCTATCTTTAACACAACACCTCTGCCCCCCCCCCCCCCCCCCACCTCCCACCCCGATGCTGCTGACTAATACTGAAAAGGGACATGAATGAGAACTTTGACAGAATGTTTATGGAGTGGCCATTGCATTCCCTGTGACAGAGCATAACAGAGTGGGTCAGTGGCGCCAGACGTAACCTGTGTATCGTAACGGGTACAGTGACGCATACAGTGAAAAGTATGCTTCACTTATACCGCTAAGACGTGCATTCAGTATGTTACCATCCCACAACTTGCTATTACACAATGCAGCAAAGATTGTTCCACAATCTTAGATCAAAGGGATCTAATAAGTTGGTCACCCCCCAGAGTTCACCTCAAAACCTTTGGAGACAGAGCCTTCTGTCATGCTGCCCCTACACTTTGGAACTCCCTGCCACACCCAATCAGGACATCTCCATCCCTGGAAGCATTTATGTCCATACTGAAAAGCCACCTGCTTAATCTGGCATTTATGAACACCTGACTATTCCCCCTGTAACACAGTCCAGCCTGCAACCCTCCTATGGGAGAAAAGCGCTTTACAAATGTTATTGTTTCATAACTGTATGATCTACTAGCCGTAGCATAGGTGGTGCATTGCAGTGCAGTAAGCTGCATCACACACCGTGCCACCCCACTGTGAATGTGGCCTTAATACCTACTATTTCTTTTAATCTCTACATAAGTGTTCGTTACAATTTACACTGCAACGGCCCTTTAAAGCAGTGTAGGAAGCAAGAGAAGACTGCATTTTAAATCGGGTACAGATCTACATACACCATCTGGCAAAAGAAAATGAATTTCTGTACATTTATTTTAAACAAAGAAAAATGAGCTAGCTGAATGGTAATGTCTTCACTATAGTGAGCCTTTTAAGCTTTACACAAAAATCTCAAAGTGGCAGGGCAAGCAATAAGACATTCTAGTGAGTTTTTGAAAACTTTTCCAAAACCAGATGCAGAAGAATCCTCTGTATTATTATTATTTTATTAACTTCCTAAACTTTATGTATGGGGGGGGGTTAGGGGGTATGGATCACTACTGGCAGACATTAGATGCGGTCTCATTCTATCAGGTCAAGTTCACACCTGATAACACATCGCTCGACAGAAAACTATGCTGTATTGTGCCAAACCTCCAAAATGCTGCATTCTATGAAATGCCTAAACTGATCATTCCTTTTTGGAAGAGGGGGACAAAAAAATCAACCAAATAGAAAGTCACACCAACATGATACCTAATGCTTTCAAAGAATTGCTGCATGTAAACTCTAACTGGACTTAGAGTGCCATCTAGTGGAAAAATATGAGTAAGCTGCATTTTTCTTTACCATCGGTTAATAAGTGTCTGCTTTACACATCTTATCTAAATGTATTATTAATGAAATGACTATTATAATTTTTATTTATAGGACCCACATACTGCACAGTACTTTACACTGAATAATAGTAGGAGCAAAGTGTGCACATGTACAACTTGCCTTCGGTACAAATTTCGGCACAACTGCAGCATCTCCTGGGCCGTTTGACACAAGTCAATGCCATAAGGCAGAGGTGCCCACACTTTTTCGGCTTGTGAGCTACTTTAAAAAATTAGCAAGTCAAAATGATCTACCTATGTACAATTTTAGGGGCACAATTGTATATACAGGATGAAAAATTTAGTGTGGTCGGGATCTACCATGAAGCCCTTCGCAATCTACCGGTAGGTCGCGATACCTATTGGGCACCCGTGCCATAAGGTAAACTTTACATCAGGGGTCTCAAAATCGCGGCCCGCGGGCCATTTGCGGCCCTCGATACAATACCTGGCAAAAGCTTCCTTATAGTTCGCTTCAGTGCTCCCAAGTAATCTGCCGCATCCCCGCCGCTAAACGAGGACTGCAGAGCCCCCAAATCGCCCGGGGGGCAATCCGCCGGCATTTCCTGGAAGGGGCAGAGCTTTCAGCTTCAGCTCTGCTTCTCCTGACGTCAATCGCCGCACGGATCGCCGCCTCGCCCCGCCCCTCTCTGTGAAGGAAGAGTGAGAGGGGCGGGCAGAGGCGGCGATGTGCCGCGATTGTGAATTGCCTTATGCGGCCCAGCCTCATCCTGACTTTGCCTCCTGCGGCCCCCAGGTAAATTGAGTTTGAGACCCCTGCTTTACATCCTCCTGCCTACCCAATTGTTCCAATTCTCACAGCATTTGTCTACTTAGATGAGCAGGGTCACCCACAAGGCAACTTAGGCAAGTGCTTAGGGCCTGGTGACTGTCCATTGGCTTGCTTGCCATCTCCTCTGAACCCGTCCCTACTTCACTTTATTTAAAACAAAAATAAAAAAGGCAAGAGGCAAGCAGGAGAAACAAAGCTACCACCTTGTCTAGGGGCCCCGACCTAATCCGTCTGAGTGCCCAGACACACCCACTGGCAGCAGTGCCTCAGCCTGGTATCATGCTCATTAGACCACGAGCACTGCATTGGAGGACAGCAAGTCCCCCTGCCCATCCTCTCACAGCCATTATACATACTATGTGGCTGTGATACAGCAGTGGTTCTGTTGTGTGAGGGTTTCGTGGTCTTACTTTATTATTATTATTATTTATTAGATTTATATAGCGCCAACATATTACGCAGCGCTGTACAATAAATAGGATTACAGACAATGATAACAGGGTTGACAGAACAATACAGGTAACAGACCATAGATACAACAATACAGGTAATAGCAATAAGATACACAACACAATGCAGACAGTAGTACAATGCCAGATCATAAACTGGAATGGTAGTGGTAAAAAATTACCAGTTCCAAATTCTGGGTAAAGTGCACACAGTCAAGTATGATACACAAGGGAAGAGGGCCCTGCCAAAGGCTTACAATCTAGAGGGAGGGGCTGGTGACACAAAAGGAGGGGGTGCATCAAGAAGTTATTGGCAGAAAGGATTAGGGTAGTGTTGAGTTGATGTAGGCCTCCTTGAAGAAGTGAGTTTTGAGTGCTTTTTTGAAGGTGTTGAAGGTGGGAGCGAGCCTGATGGGCAGCGGGAGAGAGTTCCACAGGATAGGGGCAGCTCTAGTGAAGTCCTGCAGTCTGGCATGGGAGTGCGAGATGCGTGGGGTGGTTAAGAGGAGGTCGTTGGAGGAGCGAAGTGGGCGGCCAGGTGTATATCTGCTGACCAGGTCAGAGATGTAGGTTGGGCAGGACTTGTGTAAGGATTTGTATGCCAAACATAGGATCTTGGGTAGGTATGTATAACACAGCTGTGAAGTATTCCTGCATTACGGTAACGGTTATACATGTTGGCGATGCATTGTGTCAATTATGTGATTTCAATGAATTCACTATTTAACAGGCCCTTCTCGAACCTTTTTATAATTGCTCTGTTTCAATTGATTACTTAACCTGCTGAGCGGTCTGGACGAGCTCAGCTCGTCCAACACCGCCAGAGGCTGCCGCTCAGGCCCTGCTGGGCCGATTTTTGTCAAATAAAAAGCAGCACATGCAGCCGGCACTTTGCCAGCCGCGTGTGCTGCCTGATCGCCGCCGCTCTGCGGCGATTCGCCGCGAGCAGCGGCGAAAGAGGGCCCCCCTAGCCGCCTGAGCCCTGCGCAGCCGGAACAAAAAGTTCCGGCCAGCGCTAAGGGCTGGATCGGAGGTGGCTGACGTCAGGACGTCGATGACGTCACTCCGCTCGTCGCTATGGCGACGATATAAGCAAAACAAGGAAGGCCGCTCATTGCGGCCTTCCTTGTTTATTCTGGGCGCCGGAGGCGATCGGAAGATCGCCTCCGGAGCGCCCTCTAGTGGGCTTTCATGCAGCCAACTTTCAGTTGGCTGCATGAAATAGTTTTTTTTTATTTAAAAAAAACCCTCCCGCAGCCACCCTGGCGATTTAATCAGAACGCCAGGGTGGTTAAAGGAGAACTGTAGTGAGAGGTATATGGAGGCTGCCATATTGATTTCCTTTTAAGCAATATAAGTTACCTGGCAGCCCTGCTGAGCTATCTGCCTGCAGAAACACCAGAAACAAGCATGCTGGTAATCCTGTCAGATCTGACAAAAATGCCAGAAACAACTGATCTGCTGCATGCTTGTTCAGGGGTTAAGGCTAAAAGTATTAGAGGCAGAGGATCAGCAGGATAACCAGGCAACTGGTATTGCTTAAAAGGAAATCAATTTGGCAGCCTCTATATACCTCTCACTACAGTTCTCCTTTAAAGTGGACCTGAACTCAGGATTTCCTCTCTGCTCTAAAACACAAGCAACAGCATAATAACCTTTAAAGAAAAACATTTCTTTGTTACAGCTGATACACATCTGCAGTGTGTCTACTTCCTGCTTTCATGGAAGCAGACATAGAGTTAACATCCTGTGTTTATAAATTATCTGCTCTGCCAAGGCAGCCATTTCATACAGCTGAGAAATCAAATTACAGTGGTGATTAGTCACAGATGAGGGGGAATTAGACAGGCTAAACTCTCTAAATACATACAGGGTGCATTTCTCTGTTTTCTGTCCTGTGCAAGAGTTCAGGTCACTTTAGCACCACTTTTTCTGCTCCTGAAAAGTCTGTGTGCTAGGACAGGAGTCTAAGGCACTTTCTGAAGGGATGTTTAAATCTCTTGCTGTACTAACAAGCTAGTAGTGCTCTCTATGAACCGTTTCACACTAAATCCGTGCATTTTCCCACAATGTAGAAAGCCAGTGGCACCGACCAGCCCATACTGATCATTTAATGTGCTCCCACATACGTGTTGTCTTTGGACACCAATCCCATTCCAGTAACCACACTGAGCACTTTGAGCGCTTTTTTGACTATCAGCGAACCCATTCACTTACATTAACATTGCGGTAAAATTGCAGCAGTTGCAATTTTTTTAAGAAATCACGATCGAGGCAATTTTAGCGTGATTTTAATGTAAGTGAATGGGAACATTTTTTTTAAAAGCTCTCAGAAAGCGGAGACTGTAAAAAAAAGCGCTCATAAAGTGCTCACAGTGTGGCTGCAGCCTTAGTTTTGTACATTTTAACACATTAACCTGCTGGGCGGTCTGGACGAGCTCAGCTCGTCCAGTACCGCCGGAGCCTGCCGCTCAGGCCCTGCTGGGCCGATTTGGCTCAAATAAAAAGCAGCACACGCAGCCGGCACTTTGCCAGCCGCGTGTGCTGCCTGATCGCCGCCGCTCTGCGGCGATCCGCCGCGAGCAGCGGCGAAAGAGGGTCCCCCCAGCCGCCTGAGCCCAGCGTAGCCGGAACAAAAAGTTCCGGCCAGCGCTAAGGGCTGGATCGGAGGCGGCTGACGTCAGGACGTCGGCTGACGTAGATGACGTCACTCCGCTCGTCGCTATGGCGACGATGTAAGCAAAACAAGGAAGGCCGCTCATTGCGGCCTTCCTTGTTTATTGTGGGCGCCGGAGGCGATCGGAAGATCGCCTCCGGAGCGCCCTCTAGTGGGCTTTCATGCAGCCAACTTTCAGTTGGCTGCATGAAATAGTTTTTTTTTTATTAAAAAAAAACCCTCCCGCAGCCGCCCTGGCGATCTTAATAGAACGCCAGGCAGGTTAAGCATCAGAAACCGCAAACACATCAAACAATGTGAATGCAGCCTAAACTAGGTTGTTTGCCAAAAGTGCTGAATAAAGCGATCTGTAACTTAGGCCTGCCATACATGGGCAGAATTTCTCGCGCCATGCCCGAAAGATAGACCCCCTCTGAATGACATCTGCACATCCATTACCGCTGCTCCCCCAGGTGTCCCCCCTGCTGATACCGCTCTTTTCAGGGCCCTCAGCAGAATACTAGCACAGTACAGCAAAGTCACACTCGCCTCTGCTGCAGGCCCGCTCCTTCCTGTGTGCTTTCGTCCCCCCTCGGTGCCCATACCACATGACCTGGCTGCATTGCATGACGAGTCATGGAGTACGGGCACCAGGAGATGACGAAAGCACACAGAAGGGAGCGCACCAACTGCGCAGGCGAGTGCAACTTCGCTCTACTGCACTACTACTCTGCAGGGGCCCAGAGGAGCAGTATTAGATGGGGACACACACCTGGAGGGGCTGTCACTGGCTCTAGACCCCCCCCCCCCTATAGGTATTGCTGCACCTCCCTCCCTAGCCAGGGCTTTACTTCCTCAATGAGGCTGAGCTTTACACTGTAGCTCTGCCTCCTCCGCAGTCAATCTCTGCTGATCGCCGCCTCTCCCCGCCCCTCTCAGTTTTCTTTCCCTGAGAGGGGCGGGGAGGAGGCAGAGATCGGCAGAGATTGATTGCGGAGAGGCTGAACTACAGCTCAAAGCTCAGCCTCTCCAGGGCAGCCACGATCTGCGACATGCAAAGTCATAGAACTTTGCAGGCCGTTTACTAGGTAATAAATCACTGCTCTGCCGCGGGGATGCTGCGATTTCAGCTGAAGAGGATAGTTAAACAAAAGAAGGTAAAAAAAGAGACTTCCGAGTCTCTTTAAGTGCTTCAGAAAACAGGACTGTATATAGACCCAGTGGGTGGAATAGCTTTCTTGGCTGGACTACACATACAATTAATCATCTCGTAAGTTTATTTTCGCTTCAGGTTTGCTTGAATGCTAGGTACACACGATGTAACTTTCTGACACATTTACTGTCGGATCGACTTTTTCCAACATGTCCAATCTGATTTCCATTTGATATTCCGATTGATTTTCCAATCACTTCTATTAAAAAAATCTATCGGAAATCAAATGAGTCAGAAAATTGCATCGTGTGTGCCTAGCATTAAACATTGTAGCCTCTCGAGAGACTATCGTTTATGATAAAGTCATTAACCTAAAGGGGACAGGCGTAGTATGAATCTATGTCCAGGAGGTGGTGGTGCTGCTCTGACAGGACGTAGATTCAACATCCCCACCCCCATGCAAAATCGTCTGGTCCTTAAAGGGGGGGGGGGGGGTAGGCAGCCGGTCCCAAAAGGGGTACAGAGAAACCAAAACCAAGAACTGAACTTCATCCCAATCAGTAGCTGATACCTCCTTCCCCATGGGAAATCTATTCCTCTTATAAACGGATCATCAGGGGGCTCTGTATGGCTGATATTGTGGTGAAACCCCTCCCACTGTGTCATGTCAGTACCATGGTCCTGACAGTTTCCTGTCTGTGAACCTCATTGCATTGAGGGAAACAACAGCTGTTTACAGCGGTTTCCAACTGCCGAAAAAAGCAAACAGCAGCTCCTTCCAGTGACATCACCTGCCAGAAGTAAAAATGTCGCCATGTGATAAATGTCAGAATGTAAATCAGGGAGAGGAAAGATTTTACAATGAGCAAACACTGACTAAATCATGTATACATAATTATTGTAAAACTGAAGCACTTTATTTTATTACATTATTTTCACTAGAGTTCCTCTTTAAGCTACACTTCAGATTTTTTATTTAATGTTAAGGAAAAAAATGAATTCCATCAAACAGTAAAAATCAGGAAACTCCACATTTGTTGTCTTCTAAAAAGGTAAATCAATAGACAGATTATAAAGCTATCCAGTGAGACATGCCCACAAAAAAGTGTCATAGGGGGCGGAGCACTCACCTACTCCCAGTGTTGCAGTTGTGCTATTGGCTCCCAACCTGCAAATCACAGAAGAGGAAAGATTAATCATTAGCAGCCATGACAGGCACAGACTATAATACTGAGATGAGGTCTGATCTGCACTACAGCCACTGACAACAGAGTTAACACATTCTTTTTACAGCAAAACCAAGTGCTAAGGACTGCTGCAGACAGGAATCTCTTTAAAGGACAACAGAAGTGAGAGGTATATGGAGGCTGTCATATTTATTTATTAAGCAATACCAGTTGCCCGGCAGCCCTGCTGACCCTCTGCCTCTAATACTTTTAGCCATAGACCCTGAACAAGCATGCAGCAGATCAGGTGTTTCTGACATTATTGGCAGATCTGTCAGGAGTAGCTGCATGCTTGTTTCTGGTGCGATTCAGAGACTACTGAAGCCACATAGACCAGCAGGGCTGCCAGGCAACTGGTATTGTTTAAAAGGAAATAAATATGGCAACCTCCATATTCTCACTTCAGTTATCCTTTAAGCCGGAGATCTTGTAAGAATGGAGAACACACTTGATACACTCGTGAGATAGCAGTCACTGATCTCTCCAAAGAGATACAGCGCCACCCGGAGGCCGGAGGTAAAATTGCAGCGCTGGAGCCCAGGGAGGTGAGTGAGAGCAGGGGGCTGTTGGTGGTGTTCTGGCGGCATGATTTTAGGGTCTGAAACCTTTTCAAAAGACCCTAAAATCCAGAAATAATCATACCGCCAGGGGGTTAAGCCACCTCGCAAGTCCTTTAAACACCACTCCGCACCTTTTCCGTAGTTTAATGACTGTTCACTAGTTCCGGTGATTAATATGGTGTGGCCAGGCATTGGTCATTTTGTGCCAGGGAAAAAATGCAATGTACTAGGTTTTTGTGATAGTTAACTTTTTTGTTGTGGTTTCTGCTAATTAACCAGTTAATGGCATCCTGACTTATTAAAACGACCTGTTTGCGCCTGTTAACGGCAACAGGACGTTTTAATAAGTCGCTCGTTCCCGCGCCGCTTTGCACGTGTGCGCGCCGGTCCCGCCCGTTTCCTTTCGGGATTCCGTGTTCAGTGATTGGGGAAGAGGTCCAAGCGGTCCTCTACCCAATCGCAATGCATGGAATGAATGGACGTGACCGCGATCAGAGGCCACGTCCATTCATAAAACAGGAAGCTGTCACAGTGTAGTTAAATGTAAAAAAAAAAACAAAAAAAAAAAAAACTACTTCTTGGAAGTATAATTACACAAACATAGCAACATAACAATATTAATAACAATTATAACTTACACTTCCAAAGATGCCCCCCCCCCCCCTCAAAAAAAAAGAAACTTGTAACAACATTGGTTTACAAAAAATACATAAAAAGTTGCCTTAGGGACTCAGATTTTTGTAATCGATATTTTATGAGGGAAAATTACTTTTACTTTGCTACATAGGGGCTTGTAATTATGGACCGGGAAAAAATACAAAAAAACTAAAGGAAAAAAAAAACAACTGAAAAATACCACTTACATTATATATTGTCGTCATACATTGTGATAGGGACATAATTTATTTTAAACGGTTCAATAATCAGGACAACTGGGCAAATAAAATTTTATCCACAGGAGAACATTTAATTTTAAAACTATAATGGCCGAAAACTGAGAAATAATGATTTTTTTTTCCATGTTTGTAGTTTTCCCATTAAAATGCATTTAGAATAAAAATAACAATTTGCCACCAAAAAACCTGAGCTGTAAATTCTGTAAAGCACATTAGTGTCACTACCAGAACATGCCGCCATGTAGGTTTCTTCCATGTTTGGCTGGATTCCCTTCCATATGTTGAACACGTTCAGGTTCAGTTGTAGGCCTCCAATGCGGAGAACCGGGGGCTGCGGCGACGGCACCAGACGGGTGGAGGCCTATGCGTTCTCAATGTATCTCTCCAGCCCCTGATGGAGAGCTACGTGGAGGGCGCACTTCTCTTGCGCAGACTGGCCGCACATGACAGAACAAACGGGACCAGATACTGGCTCTGCGGGCAACGGAAGACGGCGGCATGGGAGCTATCTGTGCTGATGGGGCTGGAGGAAGCCCCAGATATGTATAAAACTTTCTTTTTTTTTATCTCTGGAATCCCAATTCATGACTTCTTATGTAACATGATTGACTTGGCTTCATGATCTTCAGAAACCTGCTGTATTTCATGTTTGCTTGCATGAGCTCACTGGCTCCAGCCTGCTGATCACCTGACATCTAACTGCTAAAGAGTAACCAGCACAACTGCCATCCTTATGTTTGCTATTTCCCTGCATCAGTGTTTTACTACAGTTAACATCTGGAAATATGCCTGAAAAAGGGGACTAGATCCCAGAAAGCTTGCATCATTTAACTTTATCAGTTAGCCATTAAAAAGGTATTACTTTTACAAAGCAGTTTTTTTTTCTACCAACATAATTTGTTTGGCTAACATGGTACAGAAACTTTTTGAGTTAAGTACAAATTCAGTTTAAAGGGACTCCGAGCAGTGCAGAAACTATGGAAAGATACATACCATTTTGAAGCTCTCTTTCTCCTCTTTCCAACGATATATAAACTGCCGCCCTACGCCTTTTAGTTTTTGCTATTTTAGCGATCGAAATCGCAGCAGCCGCAAGGCGTAGGGCGGCGGTTTCTGTGTCGTTGGAAAGAGGACAAAGAGCTTCCAAATGATATGCATCTTTCCATAGTTGCTTGTATTACACAGGACGACTTTTCCCCAAAGTTGGCAGCTCCATTCAGCTGCTGACTTTGGGGAAAAGTCGTCCTGTGTAATACAAGCAACTATGGAAAGATGCATATCATATTGAAGCTCTTTCTCCCCTTTCCAACGATTTATAAACCGCCGCCCTACGCCTTTTAGTTTTCGATATTTTCGCGATCAAAATCGCGTCGGCAGTGAAAATAGCGAAAACTAAAAGGCGTAGGGCGGCGGTTTATATATCGTTCGAAAGAGGAGAAAGAGAGCTTCAAAATTGTATGCATCTTTCCATAGTTTCTGCACTGCTCGGAGTCCCTTTAATGGTGGCCATACACGGTACAATAAAAACGTTCGATTTTCCCGTTTATTCGAGCTAAATGGTCGAATTGAATGAAAGTTGAAATTTTTTTTTTTCGATCAAGAAATTCGAACGATTATCCCGTTTTTTCAGGAAAAATGATCGGACATGCTGGAAAAATCTTTATAGTCGATCTAACGGAATAATCGAACTACATTATCTAATTGAAAAATTGTACCATGTATGGCCACCATAAAGGGGAACTGAAGTAAGAGGTATACGGAGGCTGCCATATTTATTTCCTTTTAATCAATACCAGTTGCCTGGCAGCCCCGCTGGTCTATTTCTCTGCAGTAGTATCTGAATAACACCAGAAACAAGCATGCAGCTAGTCTTGTCAGATCTGACTTTAAAGAGAACCTGTACTGAGTAAAAATATTTAAAATAAACACATGAGGTAACTTCAAATGAACATTGCATAGTTACCTTGCCATCAGTTCCTCTCAGAAGCTCACCATTTTCTTCTGACAATAATCCCTTCCAGTTCTGACAACATTTTGTCAGATCTGAAATATATCAGTTGCTGTCAGTAAAATATCAGTTGCTGTCAGTTATAGCTGAGAGAAAAACTGATGTACCAGGTAATGTCCATGTTTCCCTATGGCTCAAGTGGGCGATGTTACAGTTTAACTGTGTGCTGACCAGAAAGCTGTTATGGGTAATGGCCATTTTCAAAATGGAGGACGGAAAATTCCCTTGATCACAGTGACCAAACAGGACGCGGGAGAGTAGAAAGATTGAGGAGTAGACTACACGGGAGGTAAGTATGACTTGTGTATGCTTATTTTGACTTTTAATTTTCAGTTCAGGTTTTCTTTAAAGTCTGAAACACCTGATCTGCTGCATGCTTGTTCAGGGGCTATGGCTAATAGTATTAGAGGATCAGCAGGGCTGCCAGGCAACTGGTATTGCTTAAAAGGAAATAAACATGGCAGCCTCCATATACCTATCTTTTCAGTTCCCCTTTAAGAACAAACCTAAAGTCTATCTCATTTGTTAATCAAGCACAACCTGTAATTAATTACTTATTTTCAAACTTGAACAAGCTTGAGCAGCTCCATTTTGGCTTCCGCTCCAAGCACTCCCCATAGTTACAGTTATTTAGGAAACAAAAAAAGATATACATTCAATGAGTTCAAACAGGAAAAACAACAGAAACAGCCTTTTTCAAAGGAACTAATGATATCCTAACAACCAAATCCAAAAGCCAGCATCCTCTTCCTTCTTTCTCATCCCATATTTCTGCTTCTCTTTTTCAAATCATATCTCCTCTCCACCTCCACTATCTGTTGGGTACCTCAGGGCTTTGTCCTTAGTCCTACTCTCTTTTTTTCATTTATCTGCATTGTCTTGGCAATGTAATAAGTTAGTTTTGTTGTCAATACCACTTATATGCTGACAACACAACTGTACCTCTCAGCCCCAGCCCTTACTTCCCTCTTATCCTGACTGCCTGTCAGCTGTACCATCGATTATGTCCTCTGGCTTCTTGAAACTAATCTGAGCTAAACAGAATTAATCATTTTTCTCACCATTCCTATCCATTTCTCTGCATGACAAGACAATAAATATCCATAATAGTATTTAAAGCCAATGGGTACCACTTTAAAAATAAAAAAATCAGATACTCACCTAAGGAGAGGGAAGGCTCTGTCCTAATGAGCCTTCCCTCTCCTCTCCCGGTGCCCTCGGTGCTGCGATGTCTCCCCCGTTCGCGTTCGCCGCCGCAGGGACTTCGGAGGTCTTCGGGAGCACTCGGGCTTCCAAAGACGGGCCGCTCCATACTACGCACGCGCGAGTGCATCATAGAGGGCGCTCACGCATGCGTAGTATGGAGCGGCCGCGTCCTCGGGAGCCCGAGTGCTCCCGAAACCTCCCATCAGCGGCGGAAGTGGCAGTATTTGACCGAACTGGTCGAATACTGCTACAGGGGATCCTGCATGGGGCCGGGCACCGGGAGAGGAGAGGGAAGGCTCATTAGGACCGAGCCTTCCCTTTCCTTAGGTGAGTATCTGACTTTTTTATTTTTAAAGCGGTACACATTCACTTTAATGCCTCAGTTTTAGTAGGGATGATCGATGAGATGCAAATATTTCCACGTTCATGCAGGATTATGTAATTTTTATGCAAATAAATGCAGCTTGAAAATGGACCAATTTAAACCGGGGTGGGACCTGATTGGTCCATTTTCAAGCTGCATATATTTGCATATTATTGATCATCCCTAGACTCTAACCACCTCCTGTCATCTTTACTTAAAAGCATCGCTTGCATCTGACCCTTTCTAACTCATGACAACACTAAAATGCTAGTGCAAGGCCTAATAATATCTTGCCTCGATTACTGTAATACCCGTTCTATCTACTAACAGACTTTCATCCCTCCAGTCTATACTGAATTCAGCGCTCAACTCCGCCTTCTCTGTCGAACTCTTCACTGGCTGCCAATTAACCTGAGAGGTAACTTCAAACTTAACTCCACCATAAAAACTGTCCACACTTACTCCCCCTGTACACCTCCTCAGTCTCCAAATACCATCACAATCGCAACCTGTTCTCTGTACACAACCTTCTTTCCTACCTTAGTTCACTTCCAACCATTCACATATACAGGGTTTCTCATAAGCCTCACCAATCCTCTGGAATTCTCTTCCTAAACACATCAGTCGTCCTCCGAACCTTGTAACCTTCAAACTCACCCTTAAAGTGAACCAGAGATGAAGCACCCTCACGTATTTTACCATATATATCAGTGGGAACATTAGAGAAAACGCCTACCCTGCTCTCTGTTTCATTTTTCACTGCTCAGCCTGCTTGTTACCAGCCCTGATAAAATCCCCGACTGAGCATTCAGTCTGGCTTTGCTCAGGAACCATTATAGCTGAGTCATTATGGCAGAGCCAGAAGGGGGCAGGCTTGGGCTTGAAAAGACAGCAGAGAAGACAGACTCAGCTATAATGATTACTGAGCAAAGCCAGACTGAATGCTCAGTCTGGAATTTTATCAGGGCTGACTGAGCAGTGAAGGATGAAACAGAGAGCAGGGTAGGTGTTTTCTCTAATGTTCCCACTGATATATATGGTAAAATACATGACAGTGCTTCGTCTCTGGTTCACTTTAAAGTGTAACTGTCATGCATAAAATCAATTCTGTATTTTTATCTGGTAAACAAGTAATAAGGATAATAACCAGGCAATTGAAAAGTTAAAATCACTATTACTTTTCTTGTTGATAAATGATCATTCCCCAGTTTACCTGACTCTTATTTGGTACACAAAAAGGAGCTGCAGGGCATGCTGGGTTGTCCTTTTTTGCTTCTCTACTTCCCTTCAGACTTAAAGGGATACTGTAGGGGGGTCGGGTGAAAATGAGTTGAACTTACCCGGGGCTTCTAACGGTCCCCCGAAGACATCCTGTGCCCGCGCAGCCACTCACTGATGCTCCGGCCCCGCCTCCTGTTCACTTCTACAATTTCAGACTTTAAAGTCTGAAAACCACTGTGCCTGCATTGCTGTGTCCTTGTTCCTGCTGATGTCACCAGGAGCGTACTGCGCAGACACAGACCATACTAGGCCTGCGTAGTACGCTCCTGGTGACATCAGCGGGATCGAGGACACGGCAACGCAGGCGCAGTGGTTTTTAGACTTTAAAGTCTGAAATTCCAGAAGTGATCGGGAGGCGGGGCCGGAGCATTGGGGAGTGGCTGTGCGGGCACAGGATGTCTGCGGGAGACCATTAGAAGCCCCGGGTAAGTTCAACTCATTTTCCCCCGACCCCCCTACAGTATTCCTTTAACTAATGCAGCCTGATTGACTGAAGCCGCTTTCCCTCCTGTTTTGCGCTCCCACACCTCTGTTCCTCTCTGATTGGCCAATATTTCTCATGCTGAGACAATTCACTTTCTATAGAGAAGGGCGGGCAAATCAGTCAGAGGAGAGTAAGGGAGGAAATTACATCAGGATTGGCTTCAAAACAGCCAAAGTTAACGTGGGAAATGCTAAGAAGGATTTTCTCTTTTTACTGCAGAAAAATCATTAAAATCAAAAGGTGGACAGTGCAATACACATGTTATTTAAGTAGAGCAAGTATTTATCTACTTATATATGTGGGTTTTTTTCTGAGATAGTACGGCTGACAGCTCCACTTTAAAACAACCCTCTCCACAAACGTCTATAATCAAAAACTTAAGACGGTTTCCCTTCAGGTTCTGGCCAAGCTGTGCTCCTTTCTGAACATAATCTAAAAACAGAACATTCCTGGATGAAAACCTTATTTCTTTATATTGTAATCTCACAAGGGCAGGTCTCTCTACCTTTTGTGTCTTGTACTTTATTATTTTGTTATTCACTATAAGTTGTCACTATAACTTATTTCTAACGTGTACCATCTCTGTATTATGCACCTATGTCAGTATTTTTAATAGATAGATAGATATCTGTAGTATTAAAGTGGTCTGAAACTCCGACATAACATTAAATAAAAATGTGTTTTCTTACTTTTTATTACTGAAGCACAGAGAGCTCCTTTTCACCTGTTACACTGTGTTTACACACACTGTAACAACATTGGAATGTAAACAAAGATACTGTTATCTACAGTTTGGATGCGGATTGAAGCTGAATAGCAGGACAAAGTGCTTTTGTTTAACCCTTTTCAGTGATGTTCTTCTAAAGAAAAATTCTGGGATAGTAGCTTTCAAGCTGTGAGGAATCTTTTAGAGCAAAGTAGAAATGCTGGCTTTTTGATCACTTTAAAGATAATTTGTATTTTAAAATTCTTACAATAAAAAGCATACCATTCTATTCATTATGTTCTCCTGGGCCCCTCTGTGCTGTTTCTGCCACTCCCTGCTGCAAT
The DNA here is from genome assembly GCF_040937935.1 of Hyperolius riggenbachi. Lineage (NCBI taxonomy): Eukaryota > Metazoa > Chordata > Amphibia > Anura > Hyperoliidae > Hyperolius > Hyperolius riggenbachi. The sequence continues at coordinate 420,478,189 of NC_090650.1, forward strand.
CCTGGCTTGTAATTGCCAGTTTTAGGCAGTGTTTACAAACGAAAGACATGGCTGCTAACAGCATGTGATAGGCTGAGAGAAGCTGTCTGTGGCTCACACAGAGCCTGCAGGGGGCATGGAGAGGGTGTGTATAGCTTCTATCCTATCACAAGCAGAGCAGCACATTCCTGCCTGAGCCTGACAAAGCCGTCAGAGGAAAGAAGATTAGATTATATAACAGAGATAATACAGCAACTGTGCAATTAGGAAAGGCTGCAGTAAGACAGACCACATTAGAACAGGTATAGGAACTTATAGGATAGAAGAAATAAGGCTAAAAATTGTGTGTGTGTATATTATAATATATATATATATATATATATATATATATATATATATATATCCAAAAACCCTCTAGTTTTTAGTCATTCATGTTAAAAAGTACTGCAGTGAAAATAATGTAACTGCTTATTTTGTTATACAATGTTCATTTACAAATTATTTAGTAAGTGTTTGCCCATTTTGAAAATCTTTCCTCTCCCTGATTTACTTTCTGAAATTTATCACATGGTGGTGAAATCTTTTGTCCCGTCGGGTGACCTCTACAGAAAGTCTGTTTCTGAGAATTCCAAAGCCAGTGAAATGATACATAAACTAGGTGACCTAAGCCCGTTTAAAAACGTGCTCTAGGTTTTTCAACCCATCGTCAGTGCGCATGCATACCCGTCAGCCATGCGCGCACCGCACGTCCAGCTCCCTGGTCCTGTCCTCCTGTCCCAACAGCTGCCCATTGTATTTATAAAGCGCCAACATATTACGCAGCGCTGGAACAGATTACGTAGTAGCAAAAAAAACCACGGACACGGGGACAGGATGGACACTTGCGGTTTTATTATATAGGATGCTCTGGGATGAGAATTCTGCATAGCTAAACAGCCTAGGCTAAGCAACACTGGGAGGGGGCATGAATACATACCGATATACAAAAATATATAGATATAGGAAGTGTTTCTAATTATGAAACCAGGATAACTACTGTAAACATGGGCATCCTTAAATTCAATTCTACTCTATGTTACTACTGTGCTTCTTTAATCATTTCAATCATTTCCTGACTGGAACAGCAACTGCAAAATAATTCAGTGAAATCAATACCAGAGATTTGTCCTTCACCTGTAGTAAACACAATTTACCACAAGATGGCGATACAGTACCTTCTGTGCACAATTGTAAATAGTGTTTGGCTATTCAATACTACAAAGACATGGCAAGCCAAAAAAAAATTATTTACATGCGCATAACATGGGCGCAGCTATGTGGACGATCTGTAATTCTATAGGTTGGGCTACTTTAATTGAAGAATACAGCACAACCATGCAATCTCAGACAAACACCTGTGGCAAAAAAGGTCATTCATTGCAATTAGCAGCACTGACACCTTTCTTACAAATTAGCCCTTCGCCTGTGTTTTTTTTTTTTTTTGGTCATTCTTAATCAGTCCTTATTAACCTATAACTATTATACAGCTGTAGAGTTATAAAGAACAGCAGACAAATAGGTTTAGGTAACAGCATTTAGTTTAGTCCGGAAAATAACTCAACGTGATTGAATTGGCCAGGAAAATCAAAATATACAGGTGAAACTCGAACAATCAGAATATCCTGCAAGTGTCCATTTATTTCAGACAGTGTTCTCTCCAGGCTCTTTTAGCTGGATGCTCCACCCGGCTAGTTTTGGTGAGCACCCGGCTGTCATCAGCTCACATCCTCCTATGCTGTAAGCAGAGAAGTGCCGGCCCTGCATTCTCTCATCACGCCCCATCCAGCTACTGCTTCATGCCACCCAGCTGGGAAAAAATTCCAGGGAGGACACCGTCAGTAATTCAACATAAAATAGTGAGACTAATTCATGGAATAGGAACCCTTGCAGGTGTTTTGCATGAATACGCTGATTACAGTCTGACACTGAGCCTAGAACAGGGGTGTCGAACTCAAAAACAAAGTGGGCCGATATTTAGCTCTGGGGCCAATTCCTGTCTAGTGGTCAGCTCTCTCCTTTATAAAGTTCCCTGGGGATGGTGTCCATCCCCTAGGCCAGTGATGGCTAACCTTGGCACTCCAGCTGTGGTGGAACTACACGTCCCATGAGGCATTGCAATACTCTGACAGCTCTAAGCATAACCCGGGGAGGCAGAGGCATGATGGGATTTGTAGTTTTGTCACAGCTGGAGTGCCAAGGTTAGCCATCACTGCCCTATACAGTTCTTTGATGTTCAGTGGTGCTCCCTCCCCTATACAGTTTTCTGGTGTCTAGTGGCCCCTTCCTTCCCCTATACAGTTCCCTGGTGTCTAGTGGCCCCTTCCTTCCCCTATACAGTTCCCTGGTGTCTAGTGCTGTCCACCTCCCCATATGGCTTCCCTGGTGATCTAGGGCTTACTCTCCAATATAGATTCCCTGGTGGTCTAGAGTGGGCCAAACATAATGCAAAGCGAAGAAAACACCTGAAGGCCAAATCTAATGGCTCTGAGGGCCAGATTTGGCCCACGGGCCGGAGTTTGACATGTATGGCCTAGAATATTGAACAATTTCACAATATTCTAATGGTCTGAGATTTTGATTTCGGGTTTTTCATGAACTGTAAGCCATAAGCATCCAAATGATAACAAGTAAAGGCTGGAAATATCTGACTTTGCCTGTAATGAGTCTATTTCATATATTAGCTTCCCCTTTTAAGTTGAATTACTGAAATAAATGGACTTCTAAAACGATATTCTAATGTTTGAGTTTCACCTGTATAATCGCTGTCAAGCCTGCGTATGGTAAACCCGATGCATTGCCGAGAGATCCAGCGTGACGGGTCATCTTGGCTAAGTCCATTGCTCCCCCTACTGGCCTCGCCCCTCATGTGCAGCGCTGTCATCCCTCCCCTGCATAGCAACAGTACAAAACTCGCCCCTGAACTGTTACTCGATGGATCAAGTGTCTATTCCTGCAGGCAACAGCAGCGTTCTCCCCAGAATTTTTTTCCAGCCGGGTGGTATGAAAAAGCAGCCGGGTGGGGTGAGATGAGAGAATACAGGGCTGGTAATTCTCTGCACAACTGTGCTTACAGCAGAGGAGGAGGTGAGCTGATAACAGCCGGGTGCTCACCAAAATTAGCCGGGTGGAGCACCCAGCTAAGATCCTGGGGAGAACACTGCAGCTGTGTGGTGTGTGGGGTGTGTGTGATGTGGTGTGTGTACAACTTAAAGTGGACCTTAACCATCTTAGCGGTATGGACGAGCTCAGCTCGTCCATCACCGCCGATGGCTGCCGCTCAGGCCCTGCTGGGCCGATTTTGCTCAAATAAAGAGCAGCACACGCAGCCGGCACTTTGCCAGCCGCGTGTGCTGCCCGATCGCCGCCGCTCTGCGGCGATCCGCCGCGAGCAGCGGCGAAAGAGGGTCCCCCCAGCCGCCTGAGCCCTGCGCAGCCGGAACAAATAGTTCCGGCCAGCGCTAAGGGCTGGATCGGAGGCGGCTGACGTCCATGACGTCACTCGGAGAAGCCAAACACGGAAGGCTGCTCATTGCGGCCTTCCGCGTTACTTCTTCTGGCTGCCGGAGGCGATCGGAAGAACGCCTCCGGAGCGCCATCTAGTGGGCTTTCATGCAGCCAACTTTCAGTTGGCTGCATGAAATAGTTTTTTTTTTATTTAAAAAAAACCCTCCCGCAGCCGCCCTGGCGATTTAATCAGAACGCCAGGGTGGTTAAAAGAAGGAAAACAGAGAAATGCCCCCTGTATGTATTTAGAGAGTTTCAGCCTGTCTAATCCCCCTTCATCTGTGGCTAATCAAGTTGTAATTTGATCTCTCCCCTGTGTCACCTGACTGCCGCGGCAGATGAGCTCATCTGAAAGCACAAGATGTTAACCCTATGTGTGCTTCCATAAAAGCAGGAAGAAGAAATCCTGCAGATTTATTGCAGGATTTGTATCAACTGTAACTAATGTTTTTCTTTAAAGCGGACCTAAACTCAGAACTTCCTCTCTGCTCTAAAAGATACCCAACAGCATAATAACCTTATTTAAGAAGTAGTTACTTATTTAGCAGTCTGTTTATTTATTTATTTACAATGTTTGTTGGACGAATTGGCTTTGCACAAGTGACACTTAGCTCCCATCACGCTGTTAGCGGCATGCAACCGACCTGTGGCCAGCAGCGCGGTGTCCGTGTAGACCAGGACAAGCAGCGGCTATGGAGAGGTGGGTGGTGCCAGCATTCGACGTGTCCTCAGAGTCATTGCACATTTCAGCGTGCTCCGCCTACCTCAGATGACGCAGGGGCACGGGCACGTCTCTTTTCTAGATGTCACCGACATTGCCATGAGGATAAACTAACAGCGCAAGGAGGATGACAATGCACAGGGCGAGGATGAGAACCCGTGTGATACATTATGCAAGGGGCAGAAATTAAATCCCAGTGTGAAAGAGCCCTACGTTAGGAAAGAGAAGGAAACATTGCCCTAGTCTGGCCACAGCAATACAGACCACAAAAACTCTAACCCCCTCCCACACTACCCAATGCTTCTCTGAGGCTGGACTAGTGCTGTGACTTTACTTCATGCTGGTTTGCTTTCCTGAGAAACAACAGAATAAACAGCAGCTAGGGATTGGCCGCTAGGTGTGAGAAAGCCCAGAATTAGGGCTGGTGCACACCAAGAGCGGTTCTGAGCGTTTTTAAAAACGCCAGAGCTTTGAAAAGAGCTTGGATAATGTATTTCAATGGAATGGATCACACTAGAGCGATTTGTTTTTTCCCCAAACGCAAACTCGGGTCATGCAGCATTTCTGCTGATTTCTGAGGCGATTCAGCCTCAATGTTAAGTATAGAAAAGTGGAAAACCGCTCTGAAAAGCGCTAGATCAGAGCATTTTCCAAGTGTTTTTGTCACAGAAGCTGTTCAGCTGCAGCTTTACTGTAACCAAAAAAAAAAAAAAAAACTACACCAAAATGCTTCAAAAATAGCTAGATGTGTAGAAAATAGTTCTGCAAATGCCTAGAATCACAAAAAAAAAAAATCACTCCAAAAAGCGCTGAGCGTTTGCGAATACGATAGCGCTTTCTGGTGTGCACTGGGCCTTCCTCAGCAGCATTTGCCTCAGACATCTCTGCCTCCCACACTGACTTGTCCGGACAGAAAGCGCGAGTCAGGCAGGAGCTATGTGGCCGTCCTGACTGAAGGGGGACGCAGGTCCCAGCATGCAGTGCTCTGCGGTGAGCCCCAGTCATGCTAGAAAGTCTCTGAAGTAAGGGGACAGCTGAGCAAATATTTACCAGAGGACGAGAGCTTCTTCAAGTGGTTTGCAGAATCCCCACTATGCCAGACGAGGAGGTGCAGCCGCTCTTGTTCCGGAGGATCTGAAAGGAAGAAAAAGCCACAGTCAGCCAGGGCACGACATCAGGTGCGCAGGCCAGACACAGACCTGTCTGCAATCACAGTCTAGCCATACAGAAGCATGGACGATGCACAGAGAAATCAATCCAAGTGTAATCTGATGTACTTGTACTGAAAACCGGGAAAACTGGCTGAAACTCCCCTCCCCAGGCTTCTGCAACTCCCCCCCCCCCCAGGCATCTGCACCCATCATGTCCAACCAGGCTTCTGTGCCCGTCCTCTCCCCCCAGGTGCCTGCGCTCGTCCTGTCCCCCCAGGTGCCTGCGCTCCTCTTGTCCCCCCAGGCTTCTGCACCCCTCCTGTCCCCCCAGGCTTCTGCACCCCTCCTGTCCCCCCAGGCTGCCGAGTCCATCCTGTCGCCCCAGGCTGCCGAGTCCATCCTGCCGCCCCAGGCTTCTGCACCCCTCCTGTCCCCCCAGGCTTCTGCGCCCCTCCTGTCCCCCCAGGCTTCTGCGCCCCTCCTGTCCCCCCAGGCTTCTGCGCCCCTCCTGTCCCCACAGGTGCCTGCGCTCCTCTTGTCCCCCCAGGCTTCTGCACCCCTCCTGTCCCCCCAGGCTTCTGCACCCCTCCTGTCCCCCCAGGCTTCTGCACCCCTCCTGTCCCCCAGGCTGCCGAGTCCACCCTGTCGCCCCAGGCTGCCGAGTCCATCCTGTCCCCCCAGGCTGCCGAGTCCATCCTGTCTCCCCAAGTTTCCGAGTCCTTCCTGTCCCCCCAGGTTTTCGAGTCCATCCTGTCCCCCCAGGTTTCCGAGTCCATCCTGTCCCCCCAGGTTTCCAAATCCATCCTGTCCCCCCAGGTTTCCGAGTCCATCCTGTCCCCCCCAGGCTTCTGCACCCCTCCTGTCCCCCCCAGGCTTCTGCGTCCCTCCTGTCTCCCTGGACAACACTTTTTGCTATTGAAATACATACATCAAGGGGACCCAGGAGAGTGCACAACTGAAACGCAGCCACAAGTGAGCAAGAAAAGAACGGGGAATGAGGAACTATGAAAACGATATTAGACCAATTGTGTCTAGCACTATCACAAAAACATTTCCCCAAAGTAATTGCAGAAAAAACTGTTACGGAATTTTCAGAAGACTCAGCAGAATTGGACAATTGAAAATTGCAGGACATACAAGGTAGTTCAGCATAACAGATGGGAAACACAGAGAGGAACAGGAACTGGCGCAATGAGATTTCACAATAGCACAAAGAGTTACAAAGCAACACAAGAACGCGTCGGGGGAGCATGCGCTGCCGAGCCACGCATTGTGGGATGAAGCGCAACTTGGCCAAGGTTTAGGGCACTATTGCGGGTGACAGGAGCCACTGAAGAGAAAAAAAAATTATGATATAATTAATTTGTTGTGTAGTACGGATAATTACTAGAACATTAGCAAAGAAAATATTCTCATATTTTTTCAGTTATATTTTTTTTATAACATTGCATCATTCTCTAATATTTGCAGTTTACACTCTACTCACCACTCTAAATGATTTTACAGAGCAGGCCAGTGAACTTTTGAACTGTCCTCTGACATTGTATTTTTTTTTTTTTTTTGGCAGACACTTGAAATAAGCTTCAGAAGACAGACCTCTTTGCGACTTGTTGGCGCTCAATGGCTCTTTTGCACAGATAACTGGAGTTTCTTAACTCTTCCTGTACTGGAAACAATATTAGACTTATGTCTCTGCTCCTAATGTTTTATTTTTTTTAGCTGTACTACACATACAAATCATCATATAATTTTTATTTCGCTTCAGTGTCTTTAAATTCTGAAAATATGAACATGAGACTATGTTCTATGCTGCTAATGTTCTATTTATATTAGTACTACACATACACAATTTTAATAAGTGCATTTCCAGTTCAGAGTTTACAATCTACCATTATAGCTAAAGGTCCCTTATATAAAACGGGGTATGAATTATATATTCTGGAAGTGGGAGGAAACCAAGATGCACAGAGGCAACCCAAATTTCACACGGCTCATGTCCTAACCGGTAGTTGAACTTTTGACTCTTGTGCTGGGAGGCGAAAGCTCCATTCACTTACCCAACACACTGCCTGGATGTAACCGCAACCATTACTGGCTGTTTGATTGCAGCCACAATCTCCGGAAATACCACTTTGGCAGCATAAGAAGAACTTTATCGCTGTGAATAGGCGACTGGCTGGAGGACACAGAAAATCCTGCAAAAATCTCAGCAATGAAGCAAAACCAGTTTACGGGCCTGCAGTGCCTCCACTCCCCTCGCCTGAGGTGCAGGAATGTGTACTACTCATCTGAAGAGTACCTGTCCCACACACACTGCCGAGGCTGTACGGTAATGCAGGCTGCAGTGGCTCCCCTCGCCTGAGGTGCAGGAATGTGTACTCATCTGAAGAGTACCTGTCCCACACACACTGCCGAGGCTGTACAGTAATGCAGGCTGCAGTGCCCCCACCTGAGGTGCAGGAATGTGTACTCATCTGAAGAGTACCTGTCCCACACACACTGCCGAGGCTGTACAGTAATGCAGGCTGCAGTGCCTCCACTCCCCTCGCCTGAGGTACAGGAATGTGTACTCATCTGAAGAGTACCTGTCCCACACACACTGCAGAGGCTGTACAGTAATGTAGGCTGCAGTGCCTCCACTCCCCTCGCCTGAGGTGCAGGAATGTGTACTCCTCATCTGAAGAGTACCTGTCCCTCACACACTGGAAAGGCTGTACAACAACGTGACCTGCTATTTCATCATCTAGGAACACAGCATGGCTGATCGGTGATGGGCAGAATTACAGAACAGCCCCCACTTCCATATAATCACCTTTAGGTCCCTCAATTTCAAAAGTCAAGTGACCCCTCTATCAGCCTTAAAGTACTGCTTAAAGAGGAGCCGTCAGCCATACTATCTCAGGAAAAAAAAAATATATATAAGTAGATAAATACTTGCTCTACTTACATAACATTTGTACTGCACGGTCCACGTTATGATTCCTGTGAATTTTATAAAGGAAAAGTATAGAATCCTATTCTAGACAGTTTCCATATTTACTGTGGCTATTTTGAAGCCAGTCGTGATGTAATATCCGCCCTTAGTCTCCTCTGCCTGATTTGCCCGCCCTTCACTAAAGAAAGTGCATTGTTTCAGCCTGAGAAATTTTGGCCAGAGAGGAAAGAGGTGTGGGAGGGGAAAACAGGAGGGAAAGAGGCTTCAGCCAATCAGGCTGCATTAGTTAAAGGGATACTGTAGGGGGTCGGGGGAAAATGAGTTGAACTTACCCGGGGCTTCTAACGGTCCCCCGCAGACATCCTGTGTTGGTGCAGCCACTCACCGATGCTCCGGCCCCGCCTCCGGCTCACTTCTGGAATTTCAGACTTTAAAGTCAGAAAACCACTGCGCCTGCGTTGCCATGTCCTCGATCCCGCTGATGTCACCAAGAGCGCACAGCGCAGGCCCAGTATGGTCTGTGTCTGCGCAGTACACTCCTGGTGATATCAGCGAGAGCGAGGACACGGCAACGCAGGCGCAGTGGTTTTCTGACTTTAAAGTCTGAAATTCCAGAAGTGAACTGGAGGCTGGGCCAGAGCATCGGTGAGTGGCTGCGCGGGCACAGGATGTCTGCGGGGGACCATTAGAAGCCCCAGGTAAGTTCAGCTCATTTTCCCCCGACCCCCCTACAGTATCCCTTTAAGTCTGAGGAGAAGTAGTGAAGCAAAAAAAAAAGACAACCCAGCATGCCCAGCAACTTCTCGTGTACCAAATTTTCTGTGTACCAAGTAAAGGTCCGTACACACGCCTGATCAAAGGCAACGCCCGGCGGATCGCTCAGAAACAGCCTTATCAGTCCACCGACAGACTGTACACACGCTGTACTGTCTGCTGAAAACACGCCCAGCAGGAGGTGACGACGGACCCGTTGTTGCCTTTGATCAGGCGTGTGTACGGACCTTAAAGAGAATCTGTATTGTTAAAATCGCACAAAAGTAAACATACCAGTGCGTTAGGGGACATCTCCTATTACCCTCTGTCACAATTTCGCTGCTCCTCGCCGCATTAAAAGTGGTTAAAAACAGTTTTAAAAAGTTTGTTTATAAACAAACAAAATGGCCACCAAAACAGGAAGTAGGTTGATGTACAGTATGTTCACACATAGAAAATACATCCATACACAAGCAGGCTGTATACAGCATTCCTTTTGAATCTCAAGAGATCATTTGTGTGTTTCTTTCCCCCTGCAGCTATCTTCCACTGAAGTGTAAGGCTGTTTCTTCCTGCAGAGTGCAGACAACTCTGCCTGTATGTAATTCCTCTGTATGTGAAAGCCCAGCCAGCTCAGAGGAGGATTTATCCAGCTTGTAAAAGATGAGAGAAGAGAGAAGCTGCCCTAATCTAAATAATACACAGGCAGGGTGCAGAGAGGGGAGATGCATCACAGAACCACAACACTGAAGAACTTGGCAGCCTTCCAGACACAGGCTGACAAGTCTGACAAGAGAGAGATAAGTTGATTTATTACAGAGACAGTGATAGTAGAAAGTGCTGCAGTAAGCCAGAACACATTAGAATAGCTTTTGGAACTTGTAGGATGATAAAAAACAGGATGCAATTTTTGTTACGGAGTCTCTTTAAGAGTCATGTAAACTGGGGAATGATCATTTATCAACAAGAAAAGTAATAGTGATGTTTAACTTTTGGACTGCCTGGTTACCATCCTTATTACTTGTTTACCAGATAAAAATAAATAATTGATTTTTGATTTTATGCCCGACAGCTACTCTTTAACTAAGAGGAATATGGAGGCTGCCATATTTAAAAGCGGACCTGAACTCAGAACTTCCTCTCTGCTCTATAAGATACGCAACAGCAGCATAACCTTTTAAAAAAAAACATTTCTTTGTTGCAGGCAGCTGTGAAAATCCTGCAATAAATCTGCACAGATTGTACTTCCTGATTCATGGAAGCAGACATATTGCTAACATCCTGTGTTTACCAATTACCTCTCTCTGCAGTGGCAATCAGCTAACACGGCCCAGGGATCAAATTACAACTTGTGATTAGTCACTGATGAGGGGAAATCAGACAGGCTAAACTCTCTAAATACATACAGTATGGATTTCTCCGTTTTCCTTCTGTCCAGTGCTAGAGTTCAGGTCCACTTTAAAAAAATGCACATTACCTGGCTGTCCTGCTTAGCCTGTTTCTTATAATCTCAACCATAGACCCTGATAACGTGTTTCTGACTTAAAGCGGATCTGAGATGAAAAACTAACTATAACTAGTAACTTGTCTATATATCGTATCTAAAGTTTAGATAGTTTACACAACAAATCTAGCTGCAAACAGTTTTAATAGAATATGATTATTTCTTCCTGTGATACAATGACAGCAGCCATGTTTTTTGTAAACCTTAAACACGGGCAAGCTTATCTGTATCTTGAGCACTCAGCCTGTGAAAAAACCTAATCCCCCCCCCCCCCTTCCTCCCCTCTGCCTCTGAAATCTCTGGCTAGTAACACCTCCCCCTCCTCCTGCCCATACTGAGCACCTATGAGCCCTTGCTACTGTCTGAAAATGCCTTGGCTTTCTGAAAACCTGTGGGCGTGGCTTGTGTAGTTTATAGGGAATAAGAGTATTAAAACAAAAACAAAAAAGTATTTGGCTTGAGGAATGCCCTATAAACAATAGGAAAGGAACAGAATTATGCAATGAGTAAAAGTTTATCTCCACTTTAAGTCTGACTGGATTAGCTGCTGCAAGTTCGTTTCAAGTGAGATTCAGGCACTACTGATGGCGGAATGATCAACTGGACCGCCAGGCAACTAATATTGCTTAAACCCCTCTCCTGACCATCTAACGCAAGTCCTGGGGGAGAAGATTAGCAGAAATCGCTCTTCCAGCCGCGATCGTTGCTTGCAGACTGAAAGGAAAGCAAACGGACGTTTGTTTTCGTTGTACAGCACTGCGATCTACCGCAGCACTGTACTAGGGACAGCTCTTTCACTTGGCTGTCCCCTGGAGCGGCTGAGCACGCGATCCCCTCGGGGGAGGGAAGAAAAAAAAACTGCAGCAGCGATCAGAGCCCACCAACATAAAGCTCTGTTGGTGGGCAGAAAAGGGGGCAAACTCATTTGGCTGCTAAGTTGTAACCGTGCAGCACGCTGTTAAAGCTGCAGAGTGCTGAATTGTAAAAAAAAATAGCCTGGTCACTGGGGGGGGGGGGGGGGGGTAAGTCTGTGGTCCTCAACTGGTGAAGAAAAAATAAATGTGGCAGCCTCAATATTACGCGCACTTCAGGTGACCTTTAACAGTCCTTTTAAATGGAATGAAATGTAACTATAGACTAGACAATTCTGCCTGATCACACAGAACTGCACTGCCTCCATTAGTGATCGGAAAACCACTTTAAGAACGAAGTCAATATTCTGAAGATCAAACAATGCCCCGATATGGGTCCAAACATTACAGAGGTCCTGTAGTGACACACAGAGAATGCAGGAGATTATTCTGGATACTCACTTTCCCTAATTTTCCTGGCTTCAGCATCAGAATCACTTCCTATCTTTATAGATTGCTGTATATTGGTTTGTAGCCCCGCCCATCCAGTGATTAGCCTAGGCCAGTGACGGGCTAACCTTGGCACGCCAGCTGTGACAAAACTACAAATCCCATCATGCCTCTGCCTCCCCGAGTTATGCTTAGAGCTGTCAGAGTATTGCAGTGCCTCATGGGACTTGTAGTTCCACCACAGCTGGAGTGCCAAGGTTAGCCATCACTGGCCTAGGCTTTCAAGCTATGCAGCATTCTCCAACCACAACATTTCGGTGAGACCATACATTATTTTCACGGACTTTGGAATGCTCAGAAATAAACATTCCACAGAAATGCACCTGACAGGACAAAAGATGTTGTCACTTGTGAAATTTCAGTACGTAAATCAAGGTGCGGAAAGATTTTACAACGGGCAAATACTGATTAAATAACGTATAAACAATATTACACACAAAACAAAACAAAAAAAAGCTGTTTTATCCATTGCGTCATTTTCACTACAGTTCCTCTTTAATGTGACAAGAGAAACAAGTGCTGAAGGGACAGAGAGATCGGGGACATGTGGCAAACTACATGACAATTAGTAAAATGTAAGCTATGCAAGCAGAAGCTAACAAGCCCGCAATCAGAGAAAGGGAAGTCCAAGGTCTGAATGAGGAAGCATTTGTACAACGCCTTCCTACAGAGGCTGTGAAATGAACTCGGCCTGCATCCTGTGCAACATTACTTTCCAGCCAAGCGTGTAATTGCCCACTGAGTGTACAGCCTAACACAGAGCACCAGTATGCAGGAGGATGCACAGAGTGTACAGCAGCACACAGAGCACCAGTATGCAGGAGGATGCACAGAGTGTACAGCCAAACACAGAGCACCAGTATGCAGGAGGATGCACAGAGTGTAGAGCCCCGCACAGAGCACCAGTATGCAGGAGGATGCACAGAGTGTAGAGCCCTGCACAGAGAACTAGTATGCAGGAGGATGCACAGAGTGTACAGCCCCACACACTGAGCACCAGTATGCAGGAGAAAGCAGAGTGTCCAGCCACAAACAGAGCCCCAGTATGCACAGTGTCCAGCCACACACAGAGCACCAGTATGCAGGAGGATGCACAGAGTGTACAGCCCCACACACTGAGCACCAGTATGCAGGAGAAAGCAAAGTGTCCAGCCACAAACAGAGCACCAGTATGCAGGAGGATGCATAGTGTCCAGCCACACACAGAGCACCAGTATGCACAGCGTCCAGCCACACACAGAGCACCAGTATGCAGGAGGATGCACAGTGTCCAGCCACACACAGAGCACCAGTATGCATAGTGTCCAGCCACACACAGAGCACCAGTATGCAGGAGGATGCACAGTGTCCAGCCACACGCAGAGCACCAGAATGCAGGAGGATGCATAGTGTCCAGCCACACGCAGAGCACCAGTATGCAGGAGGATGCATAGAGTGTCCAGCCACACACAGAGCACCAGTATGCAGGAGGATGCAGAGTGTCCAGCCACACGCAGAGCACCAGTATGCAGGAGGATGCATAGTGTCCAGCCACACGCAGAGCACCAGTATGCAGGAGGATGCATAGAGTGTCCAGCCACACACAGAGCACCAGTATGCAGGAGGATGCAGAGTGTCCAGCCACACGCAGAGCACCAGTATGCAGGAGGATGCATAGTGTCCAGCCACACACAGAGCACCAGTATGCAGGAGGATGCATAGTGTCCAGCCACACACAGAGCACCAGTATGCAGGAGGATGCACAGTGTCCAGCCACACACAGAGCACCAGTATGCAGGAGGATGCACAGTGTCCAGCCACACACAGAGCACCAGTATGCACAGCGTCCAGCTACACACAGAGCACCAGTATGCAGGAGGATGCAGTGTCCAGCCACACACAGAGCACCAGTATGCATAGTGTCCAGCCACACACAGAGCACCAGTATGCAGGAGGATGCACAGTGTCCAGCCACACGCAGAGCACCAGTATGCAGGAGGATGCATAGTGTCCAGCCACACGCAGAGCACCAGTATGCAGGAGGATGCAGAGTGTCCAGCCACACGCAGAGCACCAGTATGCAGGAGGATGCATAGTGTCCAGCCACACACAGAGCACCAGTATGCACAGTGTCCAGCCACACACAGAGCACCAGTATGCAGGAGGATGCACAGTGTCCAGCCACACACAGAGCACCAGTATGCATAGTGTCCAGCCACACACAGAGCACCAGTATGCAGGAGGATGCACAGTGTCCAGCTACACGCAGAGCACCAGTATGCAGGAGGATGCATAGTGTCCAGCCACACGCAGAGCACCAGTATGCAGGAGGATGCATAGAGTGTCCAGCCACACACAGAGCACCAGTATGCACAGTGTCCAGCCACACACAGAGCACCAGTATGCAGGAGGATGCACAGTGTCCAGCCACACACAGAGCACCAGTATGCATAGTGTCCAGCCACACACAGAGCACCAGTATGCAGGAGGATGCACAGTGTCCAGCCACACGCAGAGCACCAGTATGCAGGAGGATGCATAGTGTCCAGCCACACGCAGAGCACCAGTATGCAGGAGGATGCATAGAGTGTCCAGCCACACACAGAGCACCAGTATGCAGGAGGATGCACAGAGTGTACAGCAGCACACAGAGCACCAGTATGCAGGAGGATGCACAGAGTGTAGAGCCAAACACAGAGCACCAGTATGCAGGAGGATGCATAGAGTGTCCAGCCCCACACAGAGCACCAGTATGCAGGAGGATGCATAGAGTGTCCAGCCCCACACAGAGCACCAGTATGCAGGAGGATGCATAGAGTGCCCAGCCCCACACAGAGCACCAGTATGCAGGAGGATGCATAGAGTGCCCAGCCCCACACAGAGCACCAGTATGCAGGAGGATGCATAGAGTGCCCAGCCCCACACAGAGCACCAGTATGCAGGAGGATGCATAGAGTGCCCAGCCCCACACAGAGCACCAGTATGCAGGAGGATGCATAGAGTGCCCAGCCCCACACAGAGCACCAGTATGCAGGAGGATGCATAGAGTGTCCAGCCCCACACAGAGCACCTGTATGCAGGAGGATGCATAGAGTGCCCAGCCCCACACAGAGCACCAGTATGCAAGAGTTCGCTAGAGGATGCACAGACTATCCACTAAATAATACACATTGCCTGGCAGTCTTACTGATCTTCTGCCTCTAATACTATAAGCCATAGACCCTGAACAAGCATGCAGATCAGATGCCTGACAAATCTGACAAGATTAGCTGCATGCTTGTTTCAGATGTGCTATTTAGACCCCACTGGCCAGAATGATTTGCAGGGCTGCCAGGCAACTGTTATGGTATAAAAGGAAATAAATATGGCAGCTTCCATAGGTTGCACACCTTAGGTTCCTTTTAACCTTTTCGGGACCGGCCACCTACCCCCCCTTAAGGACAAGGCATTTTTGGCGGGAAGGGGGTGCGCGCGTTTGGGGGGGTCAGGCGGCCGGATCCCGTGTGTGGCTGCCGGGCATTGTGTCCCCCTTTGGTGGCCTGGGCCCCCCCTTCTGCCAGCAGCCTTCACTTACCTTCCAGGCTCCAGCGATGAGCCGCACGGGACCCTCTTCTCCGGCCGGCATCTCCGCTTCATCTGACGAGCAGTTCCGGGTCGCGGCTTGATGACGTCATCAAGCCGGGACCCGGCGCTGACGTCAGATGAAGCGGAGATGCCGGCCAGAGCGGACGGGGGCGCCGATCGTCGCTGGAACGGCAGGGAGGTGAGTGGATCCTCTTCTTTCCCCCCCTGCCGCCGCAGCTGTCAAACAGATCACTACGATCCGACGGCGATCGTAGTGATCGTGTGATCAGCAGCCATACGCGATGGCTGCTGATCACTCGGGGGAGATGTCGGCTGTCATATGACAGCTTGATCTCCCCCTCCGGGTGCGCACGATCGCGTCGGGAGCGGAAATTTCGGGCCAGCGTAGATCCTACGCCGCATCAGGCTAGAACAGCCACAAGTGCGGCGTAGGATCTCATTCACATGGTCCCGAAAAGGTTAAGCAAACAAGCACATTCCTGGCATAGAGGTTTAGCTGCACAGTCCCCAGATTGTTAAATCAGCACCAATACGCTAAAGTGCGCACTGGTCCAAAGTGCTGATCCTGAAGTATGGAAGACACCATATTTTTTTCTCAATCGCGTCAGTTTTCTATGTGATGCCGGGGTACCCCTTTAGCTCCTGCAATGTGACCAGGATGCACATGAGGAGTTCCTATTCTCAGATCTGCTTGAAAAGCGGACCTAAACTCAGAACTTCCTCTCTACTCTAAAAAAAAAAGATAAGCAACAACATAATCTTTAAAGTAAAACATTTCTTTGTTACAGCTGATACAAATCCTGCAGTGTGTCTACTTCCTGCTTTCATGGAAGCAGACATAGGGCTCTTTTCCACTATGGAATGCGATCGCGATTCCGATCGCGATCGCAATCGCGTTTCAATTTCCACCATGCGACTGCGATTGAGCTACTATACTCATTATAGTCCAGCTCAATCGCATACAAAACGCGGCAGGACGACGATTGCGCTTTGACCAAAATCGCATCGCAATCGGATCGCACTAATGGAAATTGCTGCTGCAGTTTCCATTAGTTTAATGTACCTTGCGATTTGCGATCAGAAGCAAATCGCAAATCGCAGGCTAGTGGAAAAAGGCCCATAGGGTTAACATCCTCTGTTTACAAATTAGCTGTTCTGCCATGGCAGAGAAGATTCCTGAGGGGACATAGCTGAAAGATCAAATTACAACTCTTGCTTAGTCACAGATGAGGGGGAACTAGCCAGGCTAAACACTCTAAATACACACAGGGTGCATTTCTCTGTCTTCCTTCTGTCCCGTGCAAGAGTTCAGGTCCACTTTAAGGGACCGGGAAATCACTCAGGCAGACGTAATAATGAAACAGTTTACAGCCAGAAGGTGAAGCTGAGGTTTTGCACGGCGGCCCCTTGAGAGACGCGACCATGTAGGGAGTGTGATGTGCTGCACAGGAACAAGCCGCTGGACGGGACTCTCTCACCCGACGTGCGAATATACGAGGGCTGAGCCAAATACCACCACTTCCTTTCTACTGACAAATACTCACTTTTCAGGTTGAGGGGGATGGGTGTTCTTGACAGAGTGGCTGGATAGTATTCTGGTTAAGGGCTCTGCCTTTGACATGGGAGACCAGAGTTCAAATCCTGGCTAGGGTCAGCACCTATTCAGTAAGGAGTTCTTAGGCAAGACTCCCTAACACTGCAGGGTGGCCTCTTGAGCGTGTCCCAGTGGCTGCAGCTCGAGTGCTTATAGTCCGATAGGAGAAAATCGCTATACAAATGTCCAGATTATTATTCTCAGGGGGGAGTTGCAGAGCATATGGTGGAGCATAGGGGTAAAAAGAGTTCGGAGTTAGCTACGGAGCTGGCATGGAGAAAACTAATGGGTCCCCTTAACCACTTGCCGACAGCGCACTCATAACGCGCGTCGGCAAAGTGGTAGCTGCAGGACCAGCGACGCACATCTGCGTCGTCGGCTGCAGGCTAATTAATCAGGAAACAGCCGCTCGCGCGAGCAGCTGCTTCCTGTCAATTCACAGCGGGGGGGCTCCGTGATTATCCTGCGGGCTGCCGATCGCAGCTCGCAGGCTAAATGTAAACACAAGCGGAAATAATCCGCTTGGTTTACATTTTTACAACGCTGCTAACAGTAGCAGCGTTGTACTAGATCAGCGATCCCCGGCCAATCAGCGGCCGGGGATCGCTGTCACATGACAGGCAGGAGCCTGTTAGAGGCTGCACAGGACAGACCCGCTCCTGTGCAGCCTCTGATCTCCGGGGAAGGGAGGGAGGAGAGGGAGGGGGGAATCCTGCAGTGGAGGGGGCTTTGAGGTACCCCCCCCCCCCGCCACCCACACGCATAGAGCGATCAGACCCTCCCCAGCACATCATCCCCCTAGTGGGGAAAAAAGGGGGGCGATCTGGTCACTCTGCCTGGTATTTGATCTGTGCTGGGGGCTATAGAGCCCACCCAGCACAGATCTCAGAAATCGGCGCTGGTCCTTAAGGGGGGGGGGGGGGGTAAAGGCTGAGTCCTGAAGTGGTTAAAGAGAAAAATCAGAGGCGCCAATAGAGTAAAAATGTACCAATTAAAACCAAATTAAAATTGTGGGTGGCAGTGGTGGACCTGCCCACCTCCAACAAAAAGAACCACTACAATGGTTGACAATATAAATTTGGCAATATAAATTTAATAAATTTAGTACTCCAACAATAACAATTAGTTTGCAACGCGTTTCACGGGACCCAAGCCCGCCTCCTCAGGCAAAATACATACAATCAGGAGCAGCCGAGTAGTAGTCTGTACTAGCGTGGCGCCTCGCGTTGCCAAATTTATATTGTCAACCATTGTAGTGGTTCTTTTTGTTGGAGGTGGGCAGGTCCACCACTGCCACCCACAATTTTAATTTGGTTTTAATTGGTACATTTTTACTCTATTGGCGCCTCTGATTTTTCTCATTACGTGATATCCACTTGGTGGATGGGTGTGGACACCCCCCTCTTTTTTCTTCTACGCAGAGAGCGACTCCTTTTAACCTGAGCGGGGACAGGTTCAATCTCCCCGTCTGTGATACTAGTGGTTGCCTGGTCCGGCAACCTACACTTGTGAGTATAACTTACTATTTTTACCCATACGATTATCAAACTTACAATAATACACTATTGGGGGCTCTCGATTTTCCCTTTTCTTCTTCTTCTGAAGTGGTTAAACCTCATTTTAAGTGGGACAAGACCTCCCCCAAAATCTGTTTCTTTAACAGTTTCGAAGCATTAGAACTTTGTTTTTCTCACCCAAGCCTCATTTTTAGCTGCAGAGAAGAAAACTGCCCGGGCATTTTTCTTCTGATGCTGTGCAAAGCATGATGGGATTTCTGATGTTGTTCTCATTCTGCTGTTTTGGTGCAATTTTTTATTTTTAAAATTTGAATTTGAGATTTGAAGCCTAGCACGTGCATCTGGGAGGGGTGATCAGGACACAGGACAATTGGAACTGTGTCTCATGTTCCCTGTCACCTCTTTTCAACCAAAAAGATGGCTGCCCCCATGAAAAGGATGGCTGCACCAATGAAATCACAAACATTTGCCTGTTCTTTTAAAACAGGGTGGGTAAGAGATTATATTACCTATCTATTTTAGTTAAAATAACTAATGTAACTTAATGACGGTATGTTTGTTTAGGCTGAAGTTCCCCTTTAAAGAAAACCTGTAAATGAGAAAAAGTTCCCCTGGGGGGTACTCACATCGGGTGGGGGAAGCCTCCGGATCCTATCGAGGCTTCCCCATCCTCCTGTGTCCCACGGCAGCGTCGAAAAAGCTCCCGGAACGGCGGGGATGTCAATTTTTATCTTCCCAGCTCCAGCGCAGGCGCAGTATCGGCTCTCCGCTCGGTGATAGGTTATCACTGTGCTGAGTGCCTCTATAGCGCCCCCTGCTGGAGCCAGGGAAGGTAAATATATTAGCCTCGTCAGGCTTGTCAAGCCAGGATTGTGGGACACTTCAGGGGAGCCAGCGCTGGACTGTCTGCAGCTACAGGGATGGGGAAGCCTCATTGGGACCCGAGGCTTCCCCCTACCAAGGTGAGTACCCTCTAGGCCCTAGGGGACTTTTTTTTTTTTGTTACAGGTTCACTTTAATCCTGCTTTAAATTAACAAGTTGCCCATGCACTATCCCCCTTGCAATGCATTAAAATTCAACATACAGGTTTCAGACATGGTGTGAAATGTGAATAAAGCTTAACTTTGTACCAAGAGGTCAATAAACGCAAATATTCAAACTAATCTGTAGCTGGTCGGCTAGTCAACAACATAACATGATGAATTTAATCACATACCAAGTCGCAGGAAATATTGTTATGCTTTCTTGTACTTAAAAAGAACATTGCCACAGGGTGGAAGGAAAGCAAGATTTGGGGGGGGGGGGGGAAGAGTCTCCTCTGATTGGCTGCCTCTGATGAGACACACCGATTGGTTGCCACGGTCCCTGGTGTTTAATTAACAAGCTCTTTGGGGACTACATTCTGCGACTGATAAGCACTGCTTGTTCATTAACGCACACTTCAAGGCAAACTAGGCCACGCAGCGATAGATAACAGCGCGAACGTGTGAACTCGGTCGTTCTTAAAAGCATTTGGTGCGACGGAGGTGGCGGCGGACGCGGCGTGCTCTGTACAAGCGTGGCTAATGTAACCTGACGGCGAATGTGTGAGTGGACAGAAAAGAGGAGGGGGGGGGGCGGCGACACAGCCTGACTTTGCTTCCTTTCAGAGAATGCTAACTAGTCGTATCACCCGTAGCAGCGTCGCCCAGAGCCCAGCGAGGAAACGCTTCATCCGGGGAACGCGTGGCTGGCAGGGAAAAGTCACGATGAATATTAGATTAATTAACGTCTTCAAAGGGATCTGTGGCATGTTTTAATTGTGAGCATGTGAGCCAGTAATGACTATGGTATAGACGGGCTGCCGCACAGCGATGACCTCGTTTCTATACTGGCAGCCGGCATCCATCGAGGAAGGGATAAAAGAAAAGGAATTGCAGAAAAGCAACTTATAATAACTGTACTGAGGGAGCCTATAGAAGGGCTGCTCATAAGCAACGGCGCAAAAAACTCCCAGAAGCTCCGGCCTGACAGCTGACAAATGGGCCCCAAGTAACATCCGATCTCAGAAAAATGGCAAACTTTTAGTTTTGAATACTGTGGAAAGGGTTCCAATATTCTAGGTTTTATGGCTGTCTGTTTCACCAGTGGACAGTGCTTCCCTCCCAAAGTACGCCACCAAAAGTTTGGTCAGAACATGAAGAGGAACTATCAAAGAAAATGTCATTCTGCAAACCCCACATACCTATAGAGCGTTTAGCCAACCACAATAGAAAGCTTTTCAGAAGTCTCTGATCACAGCCTGTGTGGGGGAAAAAAAAAACAACCTCCTGTATCAGCTTTTGTAACAAAGTCAGCGTAGGGGCCAGAGCTGTACTATGTAGATAGGTTGCACTTCTCGGTCACTTCTCACAGAGGAATGATTTACTGTTTGTTTCTGCTCTGCTCACACACACTGCTTTCTCGCAGATCATATGAGAACAGCAGAGAGATTTTTCAGGTACAGAGAAAGGATATGAAAGAAGGACCTGCACTTTATCCTGTACTTGCATGCTTACACCCCCCATTCAGAATGAGCGCTTTCAGGCTGTTAACACAGTTTCCTATAGACTGCGTAAGGCAGAGAGACAAAGGAACAGCTGATGAGTTCTTTACACACTATCAGATGCTATATTTCTGCTTTGTATCATTCTGAAGACATTTTACTCTCAGTATTACAGCCAGTGAAGATTGTTTCTGTATCCTGGATGTGCTGGACACAGTCCTCCATACTTATGACCACAGTAAAAACTGTTCTCAGTAAAGGTCATATTTTCCTCACATAAAAAATGAAAAGATGAAAAAAAGCCTACGTATAGCTATTTACTAGTAATTACTGGAAATATATGTGGCATTTGGAATTTTCGTTAACTTTGATACTTGTCCTTTAAAGAGACTCCGTAACAAAAATTGCATCCTGTTTTTTATCATCCTACAAGTTCCAAAAGCTATTCTAATGTGTTCTGGCTAACTGCAGCACTTTATACTATCACAGTCTCTGTAATAAATCAATGTATCTTTCCCCTGTCAGACTTGTCAGCCTGTGTCTGGAAGGCTGCCAAGTTCTTCAGTGTTGTGGTTCTGCTATGCACTCCCCCCTCAGGGGGGAAAGAAACACACAAATGATCTCTTGAGATTCAAAAGGAAGGCTGTATACAGCCTGGTTGTGTATGGATGTATTTTCTATGTGTGGACATACTGTACATCAACCTACTTCCTGTTTTGGTGGCCATTTTGTTTGTTTATAAACAAACTTTTTAAAACTGTTTTTAACCACTTTTAATGCGGAGGGAGCGGTGAAATTGTGACAGAGGGGAATAGGAGATTTCCCCTAACACACTGGTATGTTTACTTTTGTGCGATTTTAACAATACAGATTCTCTTTAAGAAAAAGGCCCCAATGAAAAGAAACTGGTCATTAATATCCCGGTGAAGCTTCATGTGCTATTACAATAACCCTTCCCTCTAGTCACATAAGTGAAGTCTAGTTGATTAAAATAAGCACCAGGTACCTTTATTTTTAATGAGAAAAACCAGTTGCATGAATACGACAGTTCTGTGGAAAGTTTCATTTCTGAGCATAGCAGAACTGCACAGATTTCTGGGAGGGAAGAAGAGGTGTGGCCAAGCTCTCAGGCCCAGCCCCCTCTCAATCACACTCTAGGGCAGGGGTGTCAAACGCAAATACAAAGTGGGCCGAAATTTAACAATGGGACCAAAGTCACGGGCCAACCTCAATGCCTAGGGAATGCCTTCCTCCTTTATCCAGTTCCTTGATGTCCAGTGTTCCTCACCCCTCCCCTTCACAGTTACCTGGTGTCTAGTGGTTCTCCCTTTCTCCCCTATATAGTTCCCTGGTGTCTAGTGCTCCCTCGGTTGATCCAAAACATTTTTCTGGCGTCTAGTGCTCCCATCTCCCCTATACAGTACCCTGGTGTCTAGTGGTTCTCCCTCCCCTATATCAGTGATCTGAAAACGTGGCTCTCCAGCTGTTAAGGAACTAAAAGTCCCACAATGCATTGTGGGAGTCTGACAGCCATGATTCATAAAGGCAAATACATTGTGGGACTTGGCTTCTCAGCGGTTAAGGAACTACAAGTTTGCAGATCACTGCCTTATACCGTTCCCTGCTTTATACCATTTCCCTGGTGGTACCCCCTGGTGTCTAGTTCCCCCTCTCCTGGTTTACAGTGGTCCCTCCCCTCCCTCCCCTATACTGTTCTCTTGCGTACAGTGGTACTCCATCGCCCATACAGTATCCTGGTGTCCCTCCCTTCATATGGCTTATCTGGTTATCTAGAGCAGAGGTTCTCAACGTGTGGTACGGCGTACCCCAGGGGGTACTTCTGATGGTTTCAGGGGGGTACTCGGGCTTCATATACTTAACCAAGAATAACCTATTTTAGAGTTTTAAGGAAAATTATACATCTTATTTAAAACAACACCAAATTAGTATTTAAGTTAAATTAAAAATGCTTAGTAAATTGATTTTCAAACCAATTTAATCATGACTACGATTAAATATATATTTGTCAAGGGGTACTTGTGATAATTTCTACTACTATACTAGGGGGTACTTGGTGAGTACAGGGTTACAAAAGGGTACTTACCAATGAAATGTTGAGAAAACACTGATCTAGAGTGGGCCAAACATAATGCAACGTGGGGAAAACCACTTGCAGGCCAATTTTAAAGGCTTTGCGGGCCACATTTGTACTGTGGGCCAGAGTTTGACATGTATGCTCTAGGGGGGTGGATTTAAAATCTTCTCCCCTTGGGGGGGGTGTGGAGAATCTATGAAACGTTGGCTGCCTTAGTGAGCAGGGGGAGTGTTTTGGACACAGCAGTTCTTGAAAGCCAGCAAAGCAAGAAGCACACCATCTTTTAGAAAAGATCTGGAGGTGTGAGGTGTGTGTGTGCGCGCAGCTTCTCTCTGTGCGCGCGTCTCTGTGTTTCATTTACTTTGAAACAAGAGTTAGTACGGGGTTAGCTGAATAAAACTGGACTTAACAAATGGATTCCTCGTCAGGCCCAGCCAAGCCCTCCGGGGGCAGATTGGATTTTGTCAAGCTGTGTTACAAACATGTTCACTTTTCACTTTCGATTCGCAGAAGCCGCTCCGGCCGCCACTTTCCATCAGGGAGGTCAGCTTGTGGCGGAAGCCTCCGCAGAAGATATATTTGGGAGAAAGTCAAATCCACAGATCCAGAACAATAGCCTAGGCTTGTGCCTGTGGCTTCAGGCTCCACATTCCATGTTTTACAAAGCAGGAAGCCGGCTAGCTTCTGTGCAGCAGCCATCCCACTCTGCATCTCTGACAGCTCATCGTCTGTCATTAGCACACACTGCCCCTCTAGGTATTAGCATGCAGCAGCCTGCCTCTCTTCCCCAGATCCTCTCCCAGCCACTTGTGAGTGCCGAGTCTCTGATGTGCGGCTCACTTCCAGCAATATCCATCCTCTGCCTTCCCAGAATCCCCTCCTCTCTCCCCCGGATCCGCCCCCCCCCCCCCCCCCCCCCCCGCCACCTGTGAGCACCGAGTCTCTGTGATGTGCTGCTCGCATCCAACAATATCCATCCTCTGCCTTCCCAGAATCCCCTGCTCTCTTCCCCAGATCT